>NC_134578.1:13322500-13567500 GCF_050947875.1 Dermacentor variabilis | reverse complement strand
CTCGTAGTGGGTAATGCGCCATCGCTCGAGAACATGAATAACAGCGCTACCTGCGTATTACTTTAGAAACGCAGTATCGCAGACTTGACCTGTTTTGACTCTTTTTCCCACTGGTGACCTTCTTTCTATGGGAGCTTCCATATCTGTACACTGCAGTAGAAATGCTGGCTCTTCCACCAAGAAATTTGTTTGTTTGAATGTGGTTACATCGCTAATTCTTACCTTATGTTATTTACTATTCCCTACCGTATTTCCGCCTTCGTAAAAAAGTCTCTTGTGCTGTCTAGACAGCGCGTTATGGCTTTTCGTAAGTTTATTGGAATCCCTGCAGGTGCCATAAAGTGGCTATGTGCCTTTACTATAGGAAAATAACATCGACTATCAGTGCTATCAAATTGTGACCTCGATACAGTCGCTCTAATAATACAATGTTTCGGTCAAATTAAATCATTTTGCCGTGTTATCGTAAAGAAGGTAAACATAGATGTAATTATACTGAAGAGGCTCCAAAAATTGAAGATTACACCCGGATCCTTAATTGTGATTACTATAAGAACCGAACAAGCGGCCTAAAAATAATTTAGCGAACAAATTTAAACAGTCGAAGAAACGTGGAAAATAGATTATCAAGCCCTATAGTATGAAACAATAAAAACGATAAAAATAAAATACGCATCAATCAATAGAAAAGTCAGGAACCACACCAGTACAAACATCAAGCAGCTTTGAACATATTAAGAATGATCCGAGAGAAAAGAGCTATCACGGCGATTTGAATGCATATATAGAAAACGACGATGAGAATATTAGTGTCTCTGGTAAGCTGTAAAATTATTCTTAATTCTGTATCTGCCAGGTAAATCTATTTCCTAATTAACATAAACGTTGTCATTTACTTCTTCGTTTAGCTTTTTCTTGCTCCCACTTCCTTTTAACCTTTAACCGCCGGGTTCTTGGCCAATCCCCCGTAGTGGATAAGTGCCACAAGTGAGAAACAAGCAAGCAAGCAAGCTTTACAACAGTTTGATTGTCGTAAAATTGAAGTGATTGCCTTAAATGCTCGAGTATGTCTACAGTTGCAATACCAGACGCCAATATTGCCGCGTAGAATAGCAAATAATTTACCGCGTCTCACCGCTCTTTCCCATCGCTCCAAAACCAGAAAAGCAGTCAGGGAGCCATCGTCAGCGCATTGACGTCATGACAACCAGCTTTCGGTTATAACCGAGTTCCCCGGGGGCGCCCATAGTGCTAGATTTAAACCTCGGAACGCCGTCAGCGTTCTTCCTGTTCTTTTCATTCGCTATCGGCCGTTGTCTACCGCCTATTGAAGTCGGATCGGGATCGCGGGACTTCTGCGAGGTCCTGAATTTGGCGTCGTCGGTTCCCCGCCTACCTGCCTCCAAGGTCCGTGCATCTTATGCATGATTTTCGAATACCACTACCGCTCCGCTTTGGGGGGGAAAAGCACGTCACTGTAATGCGTGCCGTGTTGCTGCCGTTGCAGAATGCATTTCTGTTGCGTGCAGTTCCGACGTGGCCATTTCAGCAGGGTTGCCGACCAGGCCGACATTTAAGACTAAAAAAAATTATGGGGTTCTACGTGCCAAAACCACTTTCTCATTATGAGGCACGCCGTAGTGGAGCACTCCGGAAATTTCGACCACCTGGGGTTCTTTAACGTGCATCTAAATCTAAGTACACGGGTGTTTTCGCATTTCGCCTTCATCGAAATGCGGCTGCCGTGGCCGGGATTCGATCCCGCGACCTCGTGCTCAGCAGCCCAACACCTCAGCCACTGAGCAACCACGGCGGGTACATTTAAGACTAAGGGCTAGGGAACGGTGGTACGACATGACTCAGTATACTGCGGCCATGTATTGCGACACGACGAGCCACCGTCCTTCTAGCCTACCCGTTGTCGGCCGGCTCGGCGCCTCTGCTCCAAAGGGAAGCACGCAGTCGGTTCTTTCGCGGAAGTCCCTACAGTATGTTTTTATTCGCTGCATTTATGCTGGAGAGTTTGCTACAAAAGTTGCTGCAGAGGAAACTGTGGTGCTATTACAGTGTCTAGGGGAGCTGCAATCGGGGCGGTTCAGCCAGTACGGGAATGATGTGGCTAGTTAATGAATTTTCCAATTTACCTAAACTTTGACTTTCTGGCTCCGCAAATTTCATCTTTTTCAACAACGCATTCTAGTATAAAGGCAACAGTTTGCGATCGCTGAGCATGTGTGAGGGTTATATTGCCCTGTCCGTTTAGAAAAATAGCAGTGCGCCGACAGGACAATAGATCCAGATTAAGCTTTGTACATAAAGCCGCAGGAACGCGTAAAGCCAGAGCCACGAAGACAAGTACATGAACGATCAAAGCGCCGGAGTTCTATCTAGTAATCTTTATAGGAAACTATTTACGCCATAGAGAGGATTGCGTCCCGCTGCTGTGCCACAACGGGACTCGGGTACGTGAGCTCCCATTATCCCGAAACTATATGCTGGCACGAAGCCAGCGTTGGCAGGAACAGTTTAGAAGAGATGGTATACCATAGTGAAACGAGGGCGTGCTCAGCACGGCGAACAAGGACGGCGAATCACGGGCACCACACACCATTAATACGTACGAACTAGCTCAACAGTCAACCTTGCTGAATACACGGTATACTTCTTGCATAAAAGCCTTCGATGGCCCTGTACAGCAGTCAAGACGCTGCTGTTAGCCACTCTTGTAAGGTTATGAAGGTTTAATGGGGTAACACATCCGCTTAAGAGAGCTAAGAGTTAAGTACGGGCTCAGAATTTGTTCAGTGCACTTCAGTTTTGCATGTGTGTGGTTGTGCGGTCGTTTGCACTTGTGCGTGCGCCTGCGTTAGTGAGTGTTTGCACTTGTGCGTGTGTCTGCGTTAGTGCGCGTGTTTGCGTTTGAGCGTGCGTCTGCGTTTGCGCGTGTCTGTATGTGGATGTGCGTCTGTAGGCGTTCGTGCGTTTGTATGCGATCGCGCGCGTGCCTGCGATCGTGCTCGTGCCTGCGATCGTGCTCGTGCCTGCGTTTGTGCGTCTGTTTGCGTTTTTGCGCGAGTGTGTATGTGGATGTGCGTGTGTCTGGGATTGTGCGCGCGCCTGCATTTGTGCGTGTGCGTGCGCGTGTGCGTGTGCGTGTGCGTGTGCGTGTGTGTGCCTTCGTGCGTTCGTATGTGGTTGTGCGTGCGCTAGCGTTTGTGCGTGTGTTTGCGTTTCTGCGTCAGGGGAGCGCATACTCCTGAAAGAAACGCTTAAGTAATCACGACCAACTATGACACATGAAACATGAACTGTGTTAGAGGGGCCGTCCCGCCTCGCAATTTATCTTGCCAACTTTAAAAACGTATGTATTGTCTTTTTTCAAGAAATTCAGATTTTTTACGAGTATCTCCTTTTTTATCATTTCGAAAGGTATTCCCGAAAGGTGGACAGTGATTCATTGTAGTTACCGACATGATATCCCATGGGACAGACGGTCTCCTTTTTTGGAGATAAACGCGCACTTCACGCCAAATGTTAAGCTGTTTTAGAAAGCAGTAGCATCGTTAACAAAAAAAAAACGTGCTGTCAATTGTCGCAATTATCGCTATCATGTCATGTGCGTTTAATGAATTTGCTTCCTTTGGGAACACTCATAACACGTATCAGATGAAATATAGTAACTAAATTAAATGTACAATCCATTAAGAAAAAGCAATATTTATTGCTAACCGAAAATAAAATAATCACATCTTGTTGTTACCCCTGGGACGTTATCTGCTATTGATGTGATCTAGTGACGGTGGAATGTTTAGTAGGTGGGACAAATAACGTCAACGTTACTACAATTCGAAACCTAGGTTTCATCAAATAAATATAAACAGGTATAGCAACAATAATATTACGTAACTTCTTGTAATTATGTAGCACCTATGGCGCCTATTGGTGTCCGTGGCATCTCTTCTTGTGGAAGGCTTGGTAAGTTCGAGTAGCACGGGCTGTCTGACAAGAAAATTAGAATATTGTGTATGAAAGAGAAAAAAAATTCACTTACAGCATGAAAATTAAGAAAACACATTTCCGAGTGAGGACGTCAGAATGTAACTCTACCTTTTGAGACAGAGTAAATGGGAATGTCAGCGCGAAGTCTACTATGGGAACAAAGTTTATAATTCCTCAAGGAAGAAGGTCCATTAGCAAACTGTAAAAGGAATATTTGGTCTCTTCTTGTAATTATACTACAGCTATTACGTCACTTTTCTTCAAGCCCTGCCGTCTTGTGGAATGCCTTGCAAATGCGCACAGCACGCAACGTTTAGCAACGTCATGAAATATAAGACTTACAAAGCAACCGTAAGCTATTTCCAAATTTAAAATTGGAAAGAAATATGTTCCTGCTGGCAATGTGGCACGATCAGCAGGTTAGTGGCAATGTAACTTGGCCGCAGAATTTATTTTTCCCCTGCTTCTCTGTTTCCTAATGCGGGAGCGGCACAAAATTAAGAATGTTCAGGGGACCAGGTAATTACAGATATGCAAGTCGGGGTAAGCCAAATAAAGGGGAAAAAAAGAACAGGTGAAATCGAACGAAGACAGATGTCTGCTTCCTCAGCAGTCTGCAAGTTCAGCCAGTTATGAACGGAAAAAAAGAATTGTCTCTGTCGGCTTCTGCAGCTCCGCTTCCAGAAGTAATCTGCGTTCCGGGCAATTTCGGCAAAGCCGCGCGGTTTCGCATACTCTATTCCTGCTGTAAAGCAAAGCAATTTTTACTCAGGAATATTTTCTTCGTATGCGGTAGCTTAAATGAACGAGCAAAAGACAGGACACCGAAGAAAAAAGAAAACGTTATGAGAGCTATGGGCCCAACACTGTCATGAAGTCACAGCAATGACGTTCCATTGTGAATACCGCAGAATTGCGTTTGTCGGCGGATTCTTGTGGGTACTTATATGCTGAAAAGAACGTTGATGTCGCGATTTCTGCAAAATTTTAATGGACAAAATATATATATTGTGCTCCAGCTGTAGGAGTTGTTCGATAGTGAACATATGAAAGGCTGGTGTGCCTTGTATGGTCTGCTTCGAAACGAGCAGACGGATAACGTAGAACATAAGGTTGCGTCGGAAAACTTACTTCTGCGTTATAAATCAGGGGAGATAAGAGTGTGTTTGTTATATCAATTACACTGGCGTATTTGGCAACAGTAAGTACTTGGCAACAGTAAGCAGAGAAGAGCGGTTACTTGCAGTATCGTTCTTGCATCGGAAAAGGTTATCATGTAGGTACGCGTCATAAGTGCGTCCCTTTCCATCGCAACGAGCTCGTTATAACAAAATTGCCTTGCAGCCAGCTGGTGTAAGTGACAAGATTGAAACAACTACCTTTAATCCGTTTTTTTTTTCCTTTCCGGCACGTGGTCTTCTCAAACGTTATTCGTGAGTTACCTTTGTGTGTCAGTTGCTTTGTTTGTTCTGTGTGACGATATGTGTTATGCCGTTCATTTTTGTTTCCCCCTCCACAATCACCAAGTCAATGGGAGATGATTCGGGAACACGAATATACCGCGGACTTTATTACTCTAGCAGGTGGTCGTACACTCATAATCTGGTTCCGCTTAAGTTCAATTTAATAGATAGTACCTATGTGCAACGATATTAAGATATTCCACTTAGTAGTTACAAAATTAGGAGTCA
This sequence comes from Dermacentor variabilis, assembly GCF_050947875.1. NCBI lineage: Eukaryota > Metazoa > Arthropoda > Arachnida > Ixodida > Ixodidae > Dermacentor > Dermacentor variabilis. The sequence continues at coordinate 13,561,810 of NC_134578.1, read as the reverse complement.
TAGCATAAGCAAGAAGATCAACCGAGGAAATAGCCGACGCTCAAGTACTTATTTGTTCCACATAGGCTACACTTAGGAAGCGCAACGTTTGTTTTTCAAATATTTCAGTTTCTTGGTAGGACCTACTTTGAACGGAGTTAAGATTGCGTAAGCCTCGCGGGAAAAGGGTCGTTCTGGATATGACAGCTTGTCTGAAGCCGTTTGGGTGTCATATGTCTAATGGCGGAAAAAATGATAAAAGGTGGGAAAAAGACGCGAATTTGCGCACTGAAATGTCGAACGTTATCAACAACAGTCGTTCTAGATGAGGACACAGTCACTGCGTAGCGCCAAAACATACATTTCATCAAGACGTCCGATACTGGCGTCCCGCCAGCGGCGAGTTTCTTCAACGCGAACTGAATGCGACAATTATTCATCGAAAGCACGCATGCGAGGCGACACCATGGTTTTGTCATGCACAGACATAGAAGCGATGATCCGCGCGCAGGAGCATACGCCGTACCAGGGCTATGCACTCTTAAACAAGGTCCATGCATCAACGCCTAAGAGGTTCAGAAATGGCAAAAAGGAATATGATCACCCCCCCAATCTCTTCTAAGAAGAAAATATTTAATCTGCGTGGTTGACCCTGTATAAGAAATTCCGCCAGTTTACGGTGCCATGTTCCGAGAAAGACGTACCAGCAATAATAATAAGGCAATAATAATAAAACTAAGATGATAAGAATATAGTAATAAAATACGGGTGTCTGTGTTGAGTACGTTTCCGAGCCGAGCGCACCACTAAACAACTCCCAGATGTTCTCGCTGCTACGAATTTCCAGACCACTCTGTGCATTCGCCTTGCAAGCATTCAGACAGAAACCACAGCAACAGAAAGAACAACGCCAACCTTGAAGGGGAGGGGGGTTCAATGTCTGTGTTGTTACGAGAATGCGACGAAGCGGTTGCGAAAAACTAAGAAAAAACAACGTCATTTCCTTTATTTGAACTCCTTCAGAGTCCAATGGCGAGCGCCCCCTGGAAATTTCGCTTGCAGGCCACGTACGTGTGGCTTCGTCTGCTCGGCGGCTCAATCGTAGCAGACGAAATCGGTCGCAGGCTAAATCTCGTTTTCGTTATATGATCCACTCTAGCAATTCCCGGCGGAGCAATGAAGGCTATGAGGTCGCGTAAGCAAACCACAAGCTAGCCAGAAAAGGAAATCTCTCTTCTATAGTATTCCTGTACAGTGTTCCTAAAATTACCCTCCACGCGACGCCGACATTACGAAAGCTTCATGGAAAGATACATACCATGGAATTTCCCACAAAACTTTCTAGGGGAACATATGGCGCTAGTAACTGCAAAGTGTGGCGGTTCAGCCGGCATTGTATAGGTGGTGTGCAAAGCCCGACGTTTGTGACGTGTCTCCAGCTCCCGCAATTGCTTCCGCCGCATGAAACCAGCAAAGGGGCAGTCTTCAATACCTGCGTCTGTTATCTGGAGGGCGCCACCTCTGCGGCGTGAATTTTGGCACCACCTATTCGTGGGCATTGCGTGGATTTCCCAAGCTTTGTTCTTCAGCTTTTAACACATTACTTTGCAAATTGACCATTTTCCGTAAAAATCTGAATTGTGCGTGAATCGCAGTGATTACACATTTGCTGTGAGAATTATGTGGGTCACGCATTTAGAAAACTACGAGTACTTCGAAATTTAGAGAGATGAAGCGTAACAAATAAGAAGAGCCCAAGAATTTCAGAAGCCGCAGGCACAAATCTATTTATACCCATCATTCCCGTGGTATCTCACCGACTGCAGATCCAGTTACCTCTAGTAATTTTTATTGGAAACTATCATAGTGTTTCAATTCTGGTCAGTATTGTAGCCACTTTAAGATGAAGCTTTAGCTCGGGCCCAGCTCCGACGCGGCCTATTCAAACACATGTAAAACGCAAAAACGTTTTTTCTGAGATAAGCCCTGGACCGATTTTATTGAAATTAGTTGAATTTAAGAGAAAGCTAAATTGTAGTGACTGTTTGAAGCGGAACTTAGACTTAGGACCTCAGTTTTAGAAAGATTTTCAAAAATTCGAAAGTTTTAAAAAAAATAGAAGCACGAAGTTTACAAATTATTAGTTCTGCATCAAGAACAGATATCGCGGTTGTGTAAACGGCACTCATTAGATCATTGAAAGCGGACAAATTGGCTTTGTCATTTTATATCTTACGTGAATTTGTTACGTTGTGTACAAGGTTTCTGCAAAAGCCGTATTATCATATTACTTTTTAGGTTCACGTGTAACATATCAATTTTGTCCGCTTTCGATGTACTATTAGATGCAATTACAGAATTGTGATATCAATTTTCATTGCTGAGTGACAAAGTCGTAAACTTCATAGTTTCGTTTTCTGAAAATTTCGATTTTTGCCAATTTTTTTTAAATTCACGACCTAAATAAAAAATTCAGAACCAACAGTCACCAGATCACTGTCACGTGGCACCGTGCTGGTTATTTTAGGGAAAACCCGTTGGCGGGCTAGTTGGTGTGAATCCATGACAGAATGTGTTAGCGCGATTGAACAAGGACGTAGAAAGAAGCAGACACAGAAAGACAGCGCTGTTTCTGTGTGTCTGTTTCTTTTGACGTCCTCGTTGAGTCACGCTTACACATTCTATCATTGTTAATTTAGTTAGTAAGGGAACGTTTACGAGTTTATACGGCCGATAAAACTACTATCCTTACTTCGCACAGCTATCCACTAATTTGCTATCGCAATCGGTGCTTCGCCTTTCGGGCGGAACTGTGAATTTTTTCTTAACTAAGTACTTTTCAGCTTATCTTGCTGCGTGCATACGACGGTTAGATATACCTCAAAGGGACGTTCCTCTTCACACGGCTGGACACACCGCACACGATATGCTATTGTCGTGGCGGGTGGCTCGTTGATTCCAGGTAGACTTCGACTGCCATCCATTCATCAGACGTATAGCCACGAGGAAGCACCCGATTTGGCAAAAGGCATAGCTTATACGGAAACTGCCGCGTATCGGTAACCGAGTCGCCTGTCGATGTTCGCTTCATGCACTGTCATGTGCTCCTCCCGATTCACGTATGCTCCGTTTCATGCATCGGGTGCAACGTTGTCGCGGCTAGAGATACCACAACGTTGCTTCTTACTTCTCTGAATACTTCTTTGCAGTGGCTGCATTTGCTCTCAGAAATAGTTCGGTATTTCCTGGCCCAATTTTTTGCTAATTTTTTTTTATATAAGCTCAGTTCTGAGTGGGAAAAAATAAATTACCCTTAGAAATAAACAAACCAAGTACTCATACGGCTGCTAACGCGTTTTTCTTTTTAAATTGCAGCCCGTCGCGGCAGCCTCACGTGCATGCTCGCGCGAGCAAACGCCTCCTGGCGCACAGCGAAGCACAGACGGGAACGTGCGAAGTGATAAATTTTGGTGACCGCACTTCTTGCGTAGCTTCCACAGCGTTGCAGACAATGGTATGAAACGGAGTAGTTCGACCGGACCTCGGACCACGCCGGCACCTTCGTGCGGGGAAGCAGTACGAAGTGGACTAGCTCAAGCGAAAGAGGAAATACTTGTTAAGGCTATTTGGGTCCGCTAGCTCGGAGCGAACTCTGATTTCCCGATTTCATGTAAAACACAAAAATACTCTTCTGAGGCAACCCATATGGACCCAATTGAATGAAAGGGCTTATATTTAAGAGAGAAGGCTGAATGCTACCAACTGCAGGAAGGGAAATATTGATTTAGGGTCTCAATTCTTCAACAAAAACTTAGAAAAGTCGCCTGGAATCAAACAAAAAAGCTCAGGTAAGCTGTATCAGAGGCAGCTGCAGTGAGGCGTACGTGAAACGTCTTGTATCTGCTGCTGAGGGTGTATAGGCACTAGGGTACAGAAATGACGTAACCAAATACACAAGTTACATTTATTCTCGCATTAGAAAGGTTATACGCCTAACTTACGTTACAGCTAACGAGGTCTTAATTTTGCAATCATGCTCGCTCCCTATTCGTAATGGACCCGCCTGTTTTGCAGGGGATGTTTGGGGCTCTAGGGCGAACTATTATTCCTGCCCCCACCTGTAATGGCGGCGTCCAAAAAAGCCCTGCACAGCCCGGGCCCACCAAACTCACTTCAGTCTCCAGCCCTTGCGCTCTCTATGGAGATGGGCACGCTACGCCGTGGTCAAATGGCTTGGGCATCCCTCTACATTGCTGCTCGAGTCTGTTCATGCCATTTCCGCAACAATATCAATATCAATCGATATCAATAGCCGAGTAACCGCAATATTTCTACAACAAATTGAACGCAACGGCCTTACAACTCCTAAGGTGCACGTGTCTGAGTATTATGGATTATACTTACCGAAAAACCAGCGCCCTTAAAGTTTCAAAATATTTGCGGCGTATGGGGACAGAAGTTATTTGGCGGTACGGTTATGCTCACTCACGAGAGCCAGGAAGAAATGGAGCCAGGAGAAGAAGAATGGAGATTGTGGTGTCGTCTCCCTTCGGTCCCTGTTTGCTGGCGCTAAATATGCTTTCTGCTTAATCTCGTGTGCCATCTAAGCTGCACTGAGTGGAATACTATCGCAAATATGTGCCACCTACATAGTAGAACCGATCTGGAACGAGATTAGGAGCGCACACGCCCCCGGGCCTCCGACATCGCCATCTTGGTAGCCATGATTCACGTGCTTACGAGCGCTCTAAGAACACGAGCAAAGTTGAGCTCTTGTCTCGTCACCACCACGCATTTCGCATAAACGGAACTTGTCAGCGTCGTTTGCGCAATTTTTTTCTGTTTCTTTGCCCGTAGGTTTTTTTAAGCCTCTAGTGCGTACTATATCACAGCCACAACGTGCGACCACGGCGTCGTATTTCTCATTTCCATCAGTCGGAGGCGTTTCGTGTTCGAAAATTGCTTTGGTAGGCGACATAGTCGATGTCGCCACAGCAACCAACTTTTTTTTTCTTTTTTAATATACATACGTATCCTATCGATTTTCGTAGATAATGAGCCACTGGGGATTCGGGAAGTCGGTTTCGGCTATTCCGATGAATCCGGTTGAATCTTTGCGTAATAAGCGACCGATATATACTAGATAGTGCGATGAAAGTCATAATAAAGCGAAAATGTCATTAAGGAAGCGCTGAAATTTCCTCGCCCAGAAATTATCAGGAAGTTCGCGTAGGTTTCGAGCTTTCAAGAACTGCCGATGCACCTTTAGCCTGCGCAAGGCTGAGTTATATTCATTTTCCTTGCAAATTACTTGTAACGCCTAACTACTATTCCTCCCAAGTGTTAGTTCACCCCAGGCATTAAATAACGTGTTCTGTCCTTAATTTCTTCAAAATAGAAGCAAAGAAGGACATTGCAGAGATTAGAGATTCTTTTATGCATTGGTTTTAATGATTCATTTACGGATCTATGGGTTGATGTAATGAAATGCAAAACCTTAGCTGTACTTGATGCATCTCTGTAAACACACTATTTAAAAGAATATTGAAGAGCTATATTAGGCAAAGCTCCGCACTATTAGGTAAATTTCCACACTTGCAATAGTAAAGCGACCGCACTCATTTCGGTCACTGCAGCTGTCGTCAACGTGACGTTTAATGTCATTAAAAATGCGCATCTCACATTGACTTCAGATGACATCAAGTGGTATACCCGTTTCGCACATATTAGGAAACGCTGTGGAAGCCTCGCAAGTAGCGAGATCATAAGTGCATCCTTCCGCGTGTTTGGCAGTGCAGTAGTTTTACCTGCGACGCTTTCTGTAGAGTTACTACTTCGTATAGTACGGCAAAAAGTTGTATGCGCAAGGTTACGTTGAATCGCGTATTATATGTGCATATTTCGCTGCTACTATAGCGACGCATCATTTTTTGTTCGCGATCTCAAATAGTGCACTGTGGCCGGTGGTAGCAGGTACGCGTGTCTCCGCTAATTTGGTGGTAAAAAGGCCCCCGGCTTCGGTTAGAACACGTTGGCGGGCTGGTTGGTTAGAATCCATGATAGAGTGTATAAGCGCGACTGAACGAGGACGTAGAAAGAGACAGATACACAGAGACAGCGCTTCACTTTCAACTATAGGTTTCATTTTCGCATTCATCGATAAATATATACCGTACGAGCGGAAACAAACCTGACAGCAAGAAAGAACATTCAGTGGTGCATGTCGATGAACCATACACGTGTGCAAGACATGATGAAAACATACACTGCAATGGTTACAAAGATAAACCGAGGAATCGTATCTCCTTTTCAGATAGCGACACTGGTGACTTGCTCACGCACTTTTCCTCTAATTTTGCAATTTCGTAGGCCTCCACTATCTCCCTTGCCATCCTGCTATGAGCCATATACAGAATGGAAGTACTTTCAAAGGTAGGTTTGCAGGAACAATCTCGGCAATGAATACCCAAAGGACCCGAGATTAGCCTAGTGACGTGAAATCCATGCTATTTTAATCTCTCATTGATGCATCTGCCGGTTTGAAACACATACGTTCTTTCGCAGCCGAAGCGCTGTCTCTGCGTACCTGCTTCTTTCTACGTCCTCCTTCAGTCGCGCTTATACACTCTGTCATGGACTCCTCCCTGCGACTAAAGAGAGTTTGGCTTGTTGATGCTGCGATTCATATCTGCGACGTCCTCCGTGTAGTAATGAAGTCCTATCGTGTAATATAAAGGTATTAAACATAGTTTTACATTTAATTACGTGAGGCACATCTACACCTTTCCTACGTTTTGGGCACACTACTTTTTTGGTCGCGCATGCGAGCAGTGAGAGAAGTCTCGCTAACCTTTGTATAGCGTTGCTGGCTATGTATGTATCTGAATCGTTGAAAAGTGTACAATCATCGCATTCTACCGGTGCTCGCATGTTCGGCAGAAACTTGGAGGTAACAAAGAAGCTCGAGAACTAGTTAAGGACCGCGCAACGGATCTCTGGGACGAACATTTTTAAATGTGACCTTAAGAGACAGGAAGAGGGTGTGGATCAGAGAGTAAACAGGGATAGACGATATCCCATTTGACGCTAACAGAAAGAAATCAAGCTGGGCAGGCTATGTAATACTTAGGGTAGACCACCAGAGTTGCAGAATGGCTGTCAAAGGAAGGGAAGTGCAGTCAAGGAGGGCAGACAATTTGGTGGGGCGCTGAAATTAGGAAATTTGCAGTCGCAGTTGCAATTGGTTAGCGCAAGACAGGGGTGAGTGGAGATCGCAGGGTATTCGTCCTGCATAGACATAAAGATAGGTTGATGATGATCATGATGACGATGATTATGTGTCTGGATACATACTGAGGGTGAAGAATCGAACATTGCCAAAACTGACAGTTACGAATCTATAGCTCTTTTTTGCACTCACATGCTCCAAGAAAGACGACACTGACGCCAAAACAAAAGCGCAAGACATGGGCGTAGGTCGCTGAATCCAAAAAGCTTCCAGCGGAAACCCGTCTGCTGTTTACACATACAATGCAGTTGCATTCCAGAGCAATCATTGACACTCTCGTACATTGGAAAAAGTGGAACGTTATTCGTATCACGCTGTCTGATCATACAGGGCTCGCATAGAAATGACAACAACATTCAAGAAATTTCGGATGCATGTTAGCGCGTATTTCCCCGATCGATAAGTGGATAACAGTGATAACCCCGTAAATATTCGTCGCCAGCCTAAAGGAAAATATTATTGCTTGTTGCAACAAAACGCCATTCAGAAACAAAGAAGGGGTACTGTTGTGAAGGGGTACTTGAAGGAGCAGTGTCGTGACTTTTCCCACTTGTAATTTTCCTGCATTGAATGGGCATCATTGGCCCAAAAGCCCCAGAATAATACTGCAAGCCTCAGAGCGTGCTAAATAACTTATTATATCTGTTTTCTACGAGCCAGACTCGATTTCATTTCACAGGCAGTGTGCGTGTGTCACGACGCACGAAAACTCCCCAACTCGGCAGCAAGAACAGTTATCAGAAACAGGTATCTCAGTTTTGTGAACTGCATCTGTTGTGAGTATCTTAAGTGGACAAATACAATATATTTTGGACGCTGCGGCGGCTTATTGCATAAAAATAAATATCGCATGACGATAAGCTTGTGAGATTTGCGGTGGATAAACATAAACATACCGCGAGTTTACACGTTGGATGACATCAAAGTAAACAAAATTGTAGGCATTGCGGTTTTTAATTTAAAGTATTTAATTGACCGCTTTACTAAAGCTTCTCTATTTACAGATTCCAACACGTGCATTAGGTTTCCATACTGTTTTTTTTATTATTGCCAGTGCAAAGCTGTGAACAATTCCTTTTTTCATTTCGGCGATATTTATTTTAACATTCGTTTGATACCCTAAATAACAAAGATCCTACAGACAATGGTCACTAGAGTTTAAGTTTACTTTTGTAAATACAACAAATCTCATCAAATTTCGTGTGACGGTTACCGAACTCATAGAACTTTCCTTTCGCATTTGTTCATGCAGCACCCTTGGTAACGCTGCTTCTTAATGTGTTACTAAATATATGTGATACTGTTGACATTAAACAAGGAAATTACTTTATCGGCAGTATTGCCACGTAATAACCGTCACAAGCCCGTTATAATGAGAAAACCGGTAACATCTATCAAACCGTTACTTACATTTACGTCATTATAACGAGTTATAACGAATCAGTGAAATATACTCAAAGCGAGAAAGCGCTACAGAAGAAAAAGGGAAAGGGAAAAAACAAACGTAGGGGACATTGGAGATCCTCATTACTGGGCGCACAAAATACATTTTTGTCACAGACTCATTACAGAGGCAGAAAACTTAATTTCCACGACGAAAGCTATACGCTAACTTATAGACAGGAGGAAGCTTCGTTACAGAGCTTCCAGAAATATCCTTGTCAAAGAGTGCTCGCCGGAAGTGTCCGCACGCGACGCAGCGAAAACCGGAACTCGGCTGGCTACGACCTAAAAACAAAATGCCGAGTAAGAAAATAGTCCTCCGTATTTCTTATTTTTGCAGCTAGAGCGCCCCCGCATGCAGGCACTTCCTATCGGGTTGCCACCGATAGTCTTATAACACACTACATTCATGTAAAAGCCAGAGCTAGAATTACAAGCAATCACGAAAGAAAGCGCAATGCACAGTATTCATACGCGGCGTATAAATAGGTGTCTGCGGCTGTGTCGCCTGCTCACCGAAGGAAAAATTCACCGATGATTACGATACTCCCTAATGCGAACTTTGAGCGCAGCTGTATGTATGTTTTCATTTAGCGATATGTATTGGCTGGCGCGGATAATCTCTCTCTTGCGACCCGTTGTAAGCGGAGCAAATTGTGGCGCGACTGCACCGGAAATCGGGAGGTCGCGACAGACAGCACGTTGCTGACGCGTGGGTGCGTTTCACAGCAGCCGCGGCAGACAGACCTCCCGCTCATGCAGCGCTTTGCTTCCATTTATGGTATGGGCGGCGTCACCGGTGAACAGACGGCGCGCGCTACTGTGGCGCCATCTCGTAGCCGTCGTCCCCACACAGCCCGTCTTGGGCGGCACGACGCTCTTTCTTTTTGCGCTTTCGCCTTACCCTCCTCCTCCGCTTTACGCCTCGCGCTCTCTTCGCTATCGCCGTCTTTCATCACCCGCTGCGCTCTGCGTTCGCTCTTTCTTCCTTCGCTGTGCTATTCCCTCGGTTACGCCGAGGACGCCGACGCAGGAACGGGCGCCTAAGAGCTGCGTTCTAAAACAGACCCCCAGCGTAGCATTATATATATATAATGCTACGCTGGGTCTGTTTGTATGTATGTATATATATATAAAAAGAGAGAGAGAGAGAGAGAATACACACCTCCTTTAGGATTGTTCGCATTATGTCACTATTACCGCGCAGTCATGTAGAGCCCAGAGTGGACGTCATATGCATTAACGAGAGACAACTTGCTATGTAATCCGCAGTATCCAGACGGGGCATATAAATATACGTCTGCGACTGTGTCGTCTGTGCACAAGAAAAAAGAAAAACAGACGGCGCTGCTGCAACTTGGCCAGAGGAGGTACAAGCTGGGGTAAGCGCGCGAGACAATTCTTAATGTCTCGGAACAGTTATGCTCGCCTAATTGCTCTAACATCATAATTACACCGCGGAACCTCTGATGCTGCTTGTTACTGATTTTTGCATGATTATAGATATTTTTCTGGAAGCACCCGATGCAACTAATTAAGTAACTGAAAAACCAAGAAAGGAAGAAATAAAGAAATAATTTTCCCATCTTTGCCATAATTTCTTCGAGTAGAAACTAGGAATTCATTGATCTAGAAACAGCTTTCGTTTTTCTCTTGAAGCTTTCATTTTCACGGTTTTTCAAAGGATTGCTCCCTGTAGGGAAAGTGTTGTCAGGAATACTATATATATATATATATATATATACACACACACACACACAATCACGCCCTTGTAGAAGCAATTGTACTCGCCCAACGCCCGCAGCTTTCATATAGTACGAGAGTCAAATTCTGCGACGCAGTTACGACATGTCATGCACGTACAGTTAATGCCGCTACATAGAGAACATATGCGAAACAACATGCAGCACTGCGCGATACTCACTACCCATGAATAAACTGTGCCAGCATTTATATATATATTTATTCCATATGGGGGTGTGACTTATGCAACAATTATTTCCTGTAAAGGGCAGAAAAAGCCATAAACAGAAAAGATATGCCACTAAAACAGTGATGTTCTTTCTGTTTTATTTAAGCTAGCTTTTTTTGCAGTGTATGCATAGTGGGAACGTGCAGCTAAGAATACAGTCCGAAGCTTTCACAACACTGCACGACTGTTACAGAAACAGCGGGCGGTCAGTGCTTGCGTTGTCCACCGTTGCTGTGCATATCGTGTGGGCGAAGAACGAGTTCCCGTACAAAAACTATGTCGCCCTGCAGGCGACGCGCTGGCAAAACGACGTCTGCAACACCATTACCCGAATTGGCAACGGCTGCAAGCACGTCTGCATCGTGCCGTCTGCAACAGACGTTAGGCCTGACGAAGCGAAGAACAAAACACAGAACAACCAGCTAGCTCACGTTCCCGGAATTCCGGAGACGCCTGGGAAATGGCGCATGCGATGCTATGTGGCGGGCATGTATAGCTATCCTTGGAAAGAACTTTGTGGGACAACAATGTGCGGAGTGCTATTTTTCTTCCACGGAAAACTGCCGCATTCTTTTTTTTTCTTCTGGGCGGTGAACTTGCGTGACGTAGGCAGCTCGCGTTCTTTCTGGTATTACGAGGTGGATATACTGACGAACAAGCGGCTAAACGCCGCAACATGGCTAGACAACCAGACTAACCTGGACTTGCAATCAAGATTAACCAAGGCTAACCATGCTATGCCTTAGCTTTCACTACGTATATCCTGGCATAGCCTAGCTAAGCCACTGGCAATTTTTTTCACACTTGTCTAACTATAAGAACAAACAGAGATTGAAAGCATCGATAAGTGAAGCAGCTTATAAAAGCACACTAAAGAACAACACTAAAGCAGTTTAGACAAGAATTACACAGTCTTAAAGCCTCAAAACTAGGCAGTGTGTTATAAGTGACACAGTATAGCGGAGGGCTTTGGGCTAATTATGTCCACGTGGGATTATTTAACAACGTGCCCGCAAAGCACTATATATACACGGGCGTTTTTCGCACTGCGCCCCCATCGAATTCGGGCAGACGCGCCGGCGGAGTGTCGAACCGGCGACCTCGTGTTCAGCACCGCAGTCACTGAGCTGCAGCGGTGGTCATATTAAGCAACCCCCATTAACATATTTCTACTCGAGTATCTTACTTTCACAGCACTGTATAAAGATATTACTGAGGAACTATGGACGGTGATTGTCAATGTAAGCGATCCGAGCGAACAAACAAACAAACAAACAAACAAACAAACGAACGAACGAACGAACGAACGAACGAACGAACGAACGAACGAACGAACGAACGAACGAACGAACGAACGAACGAACGAACGAACGAACGAACGAACGAACGAACGAGCGAACGAGCGAACGAGCGAACGAGAAATGGAATGGATTCTTTGCCGAATCTGACCACTGACAATCGACCGGCCACCCAGCAACCCCGAAAACAGCCGAAAGATGCAAAGAAAGTCATTCGCTATGAGTAAAATATGAGTGCAGGTGACGCTCCAAACACGACTGCGTGTGATGAGTCAAAACTATTAACCGTTGGCACGAATGACGCGGTAACAAACTCTTCGATGTCAAAATGGCTGTTTGCCTCCCTCGGCGAATTTCTGCTTTCTTTTTCATCCCCTTTGCAGGGCCGAAAGCAAGATTCTGAACTGCACTTAGGACAAAACCATGTTCCAGCGGTGCTTGAACGGTAAGGAGAAACTCAACACTTACAATTTTTCACTTTGCATGCGTGAGCATTAAAGTGGCAGCGATTTCCTTGCAAAAATCGCAGCTGTGCCGTGGATTTGCATTAATCTTCCACTGTGCACAGTAACTTGCGGAACCTGTGAATATGGTAACCAGCGCTTTTATGTTTAACAGGGTTATGTAAAAAAAGAAAACATTTCACGCCTACCGTTGTTTCACTTTTGCTCGATTACAGCCAGATCGTATTTTGTGGTTCCAAGCTTTGAAAATGGCACGTGGCAATTGTTACACTTGCCTGGTTTGTTAACTGAATTAACGCGCCAAGCTGGGTGAGTCGGTGACCGAACATATTCCTAGGGGTGGGCAGCGCAACCCGGACTAGGAATAGGGTTTGTTAACCCTGTAACGGCGAAATACCGTTACAGATCAAGGAAAAAATTGGAACATACCCACCGAGGTGGTTCACAGGATTAAGAAAACAACAACAAAAAAGGCCGGGTTGTTGTCGACCCTGCACCGCGTAGTTTCACGCGCACATGCGATATGAACTTGGTGACGTGGGGTGGGTCGGTCCATTGCCTCGATGCCATCTCTCGCGCATGCGCAGTTTTGGGAGACTGCTCGAGCGGCCGCGACGTGATGATCTGCTTCGAGGGGGACCACGTGGTCGAGGCGCGAAGCGACCAACTCCGCAGGGTGAGCCGCTTCTTCCGGCAAAGGCTCACCGAGGAAGCCAAGGTGGAGGGCAAGTACCTGGTGAGCGGTCCCACCGCGTACCGCGATCAAAACATTTAGTGCCCTTCCACTCTGTGCAGAAGGATAACACCAGCGAAGCGGCATTGGGATGACTATACTGGCAACTACACTAATTTGTATTGATTGCTGTAGGATTGCTATATCGATTGAATAAAGACACATAACGAGTGTGTATATATATATATATATATATATATATATATATATATATATATATATATATATATATATATATATATATATATATATATATATATATATATATATATATATATATATATATATATAGAAGAGATTTTAAGGATGGAGGGTCGGAGCCCTCCAGTCCAGGGCGCCACTGGCCCCTGCCGCCTACCTGACCTGGCTAATTAAGGACTTCGGTCCAGCCTTAAGTCGGAACGGGCGAGCTGAGCCTCCCAGCTGCTCCATTGTGTTACTGCTATTTGGCCTATGAGGTCGCTTAGTGCATGCACTCCCAGGTTGCATGTATTAGGGTCGGTATGCCACTGCACCGATGGCTGTTGGCCCTATAGCGAGTGGGGTACGTGGCGTTTAGCAATTTTAGATACTTCGTGGTTTTTATCGCCTTTATCTTTTTTCTCATTCGTTACCACAGTGACCGTAGCTTTGAGGTCGCTGTGGTACACCGCGATCGGTTGTATGCTATACAAATTCTTGCCAACTGTTGAATCTGTACACGAGCGGTGACGCGTGGTCGGCACATGGACGCCCGTGCAGCACTCAATTCCGAACCGTTCCAACATGAAGGATACAATCCACTTGCCATCGGGGCGCGCTAGGTCGACGTCAGTGTCGACGATTGGTGGGTATATTGCTTTTTATTATGCTTTTCGACCCTCCAATGAGAGCGAAGGAACACCGCCATACCACGTTTTCTATATGGCCATTAAGGTCATGCGTAATAACATAACAGCTCGATAAGACGATAACATTCATCTTATCGTATAATTTGTATAATTATATTGCATAATTTCCTTCGTTAGATTTATTGTAACTCCTAATCTTGTTTTGCATCCTCCAGTATTTACTTTCTTCCGTGTTTCCTTACGTATGAGTTTAATGTAGCGCTCCTCGTTGCTTTAGAAAACGCGTATTTACAAATAACAGGAGGTGCGGATACAGTCTTTGACTATGGGACCTCCTTCTGTATATTATTCTTTCTATAACCTGTAATCTGTAATGAATAAATCAACTTCAATTTCATTCAGAGAGACCGTCGCCACTGACAACGCCATGCGGAAGTGGTAATGCACTTAATACATGGACGGACTATGATGACATTTAGAGGGACCACCGCGAAGTGTTCTTTTTTCTTTCGCGCGTGCGCATTGGGTTGCGTCCGAGCAGTTTTCTGCTTACAGGCGACAGACGGACGGACGGACGGTCGGACCAATCGGCTAGCCATGTGCAGCTCCGCTGTAGAAAGGGATCATCGAGCACTATTCCAAACAATGCGAGATTCAAAGGCACACTAAAGTTTCAAGAGTAGGAACGCTTCAAGTCGGAGCCAACTCCTATTTCCCCATTCAAGTGCATGTCAACCAAGCCAAGTTATTTTTCCAAGTACATACGTTGAGGGCCCCACAGGCAAACAGTGGTCACACGAAGAAATGTGAAACACAGAAATTAACTGATTAGATAACAGCTCTATTGATTCGAACGAAGCTTTACTAAATTTAAGAGAAAATGCTAAATTCAGCTGACTGTATAGGAAGCGGAATATTGATTTAGGCTTGACCATAGAAAAATTGCCGTAGCAGACAATTTTATACGAAAAAATGGGGTCGTGTTCACAGAGCTTTTCTATCGTAACTGCACTTAACTATTGGCGACCCGCCATCAATAATGATGGTTCCAGCAAAATCACATATATGAATTCACATCTTAGGTAAAATATTCGCAATAGATACGAGGGTGTTGCTTAATTCCTCCTCACAGATCAGCGATAGAATACGGTGCAATAAATCATCTTTATCCGCGCTATATGTCTCATTAAGTTCGCTTGATATAATTGTCATAGCTTTGTTTCTTTGGTTACAAAGTTTTACATTCCATATTTCAGATTATTTTTAAATCCTGCGGTTTTCTCAGGCGAAATGGTGGCCTACGTTTAAAATCTATTTGCCACAGTCGGCACATCTTGTCTTTTTTTAAAGACTACAAACCTCATCGAACGCGGTTGAGTAGTTGCCAAGGAAAGCGAATTTTTTTCCCTTTTGTTCACATCGGAGCTGCCGGTGTAATGTTTCCTCTTAACGTTAATTGAGAAACATATTTTTCGAGACGAATAGCTAAATGCGGACGTGCCTCAATATACTAACTGGTGGCGGGAGGAATATCTGGTATCATACAACGAAGGGCAAGTCCATTACCCTTCACCACTAGACGAACGGTGTTACTCATGCAGCGATTACCACGCACTAATAAGGCTACAACCACATAAACGCAACGGACAATGGAAGCAAGCGAGAGCAGAGGAGAAATTGTACAGCTGGGTTCGTCTCCACATCGGAACTTACTGGAACCCCCAAACTTACAGATGAGTACAGCTCCCACCAGCGACAGGCCTTCTTTACATTCAACTTCATTTCCCTTTTCTATATTGTTTTCCCATTTCAATTGTCCTTTACCTATATATCCATTTTTTATTCATTTATTTACCTTAAAGGCACCTTTCAGGGCGCTACATAGGAGAAAATACGAAATCGTAATAACAAATCTAATGGTAGTAGGCGACAATATGCTATGAAAGGAAGAATTTTCTCCCCCCCCCCCGAATGTGACATTTCTTTTCTTTTATGATCCTTCTCCACCTTGCGCAATTCCGCAGAACTGATTTGCCATATTCATTGTCCCTGCTGTTTGATTTGTCCATTAATCAGCCCTCGCCATGCGATCTGCTAGCTTGCTGGTTAGCTCATATGGTAGAGTGACTTCCCCGAATAGGCGGTGGTCCCGGGTTCGCATACCGGAACAGTACGATTTTTTCCTCAACTGCAAAGCTTTCGTGCTCAGAAACTGGCATGGGCTTCTTTTGTGGCTTCGTGTTACATTAGGGTCGATCACATTTTTTGTTTTCATGAACCTTCTTTCACACTGCGGGAGGAGGAGGAGGATTCCGCAGAACTGATTGGCCACACAATATACTATAATAATACGTATTACGTAATACATTCACATAATGTTACACATATCTAGTGAGGCTATAATGGACATGCCTTTCTACATTTTTGTTATTATATCTTTATTATATTCTTGCACAGCTCGCTTCTTTGATGTATCCTTCATTAGTCATTGTAGGCTATCATTTCCAGGTAGCTTGTACCTGATTTAGCGATAAAAATCGATTGAATGAATAATTTAATTAAAAGAACAGCCAATTTATCCTATGTTTTGCTTAGATTTTATTTCTGACATCTTGGGGTAGCTACTAACAGAAAATAATCTAGCCCCTTTATAAAGCTTATTCTTCTCGCACTTAGACCTTGTGTTCTTCAGTATTTTCTAGTCTTGATGGTTAAACTAAATAATACTTAAATGCAAAGCTTCACCTTTTTTATAATCTTTTTTTTCTTCTTGGCGATACCACCCAGATCGCCATCAGCGGCATAAGCAAGGGGGCCCTGGATACCCTCCTGACCTACGCCGAGACCGGGACCTTGAACCTGTACGAACACGAAGTGGCCGACGTCTACTACGCGGCCCACAAACTGCAGATGCCCTTCGTTGTCCACAAGTGCCTGCAGGTATGCACTCTCTAATGTCGTTCCACGCTGGCCCCGTTAAGTAAGTGTAAGTGTAATGAATGGCCCTTGAGCGTCCACTCTTCTTTCAGTTGAGAGCGAGAGAGAGAGAGCAAGGCGGAGATGTTAACCAGATTAACTGTCCGATTTGCTACTCCGCACTGGTAGACTAGGAAAGGGTAGAAGAGATGTACAGAAAGGACGAAAAGATGTGAAAAAAAAATCTCTTTGCAAGAACATAAGAAATACATCTGGAAACAGCTATAGTTCTTTTTTTTTTATGCAATGCGATGCTACGAAAAACACGAGTGCTTTTACAGTAGCTCGAACTGACGCTTTGGACGCGTTGGTATATATATACATGGTGGTAAAAACTGACGTTGGCTGTGGCCAGGAGGTCCAATAATTCATTTTCCCCCTAAATGGATGGTTGTCTTGCTTGTCGAGTGGGATGCTCCTTTGAAAGAGCTCCTTGATATTGTTACTGCACAAAACTCCTATTATAGTTCCAGATAAGTTGCACCAAGTAAGTGGATAATTTTAATCTCGTTCTATAGGATTGTCGTTGCAGAGATGTCCCACTTACTGTTCGCCTATATTAACTTACATGAATGCCCACGAAATTGAACGAGGGTAGAGCCACCGCCGCCGCCTAGCACCATAGGGGTAGGCTATGACGTCATCGAGGCCGACATGTTGTGCATGTCTTGCATACAAGGGTTCTCTGGCCGTCACTGTATGGGGTACGGTTGCGCTGCAAAGGTAGCACACACAAGAACACCAACGCGAAAAAAAAATACAGACGAAAACAAGACACCTTGAGGAAGGGTCCATGTATGTCTCTTGTTTTTCGTGTTAGTTGATGTGTGTGCAATACTTTGTAGCGCAGTCATGCACCACACCGTCATGCCATACAAACTGTAGCGCCCGTAGCACTTCTAAACGCTATTCGCCAGTTGCCTGCCGCTAAGTTCACGTACTACGTGATGCTTCAGGCTCAAACGAACGAGCGTTTTGCGCCTGCCGCATCGGTAGTGAGTAGCGCTGGCTAACATTCCCGGGAGCTAGCCTTCGTGCGCGTACGTAAGTGTCCAGGAATAGGAGGCGAGGGTACAGCCAACCACCGCCGAAGCTAGCTCAAGCAGGGTTATGCTCTGACGTCATTGATGCCGCCATGTTATGTTACAGTCTTCGACATGTTGACGCCGATCGCTTATCTAACATCGCAGTGGAAGTTGCGAATAAGACAACAATGTGGCGTACTTGAGGTATCGTGAACGTGATATAAATGGCGTGGGTGCGGCTCTACCTCCCCCCCCCCCCCCCCGGGCAGAGAACTGCATTTTCTTTAATTCGCCTTTTTGTATGTCACTTCATTCTACATTGCCATTAAAAAGCAAAGTTAGTTTCCCCCTTCCATTCTTGACTCCCTCGCCGTTGGCTTCTTATGGTCGTAACGGGATATGAAACTTTCGTAAAACGTTAATTTCGCAACATACACCGACAGCTTTCCCAAATAGTCAAAAAAGTCGCGCGGACCGTGCTATTTCATTCAAGTTCGTAATATTTCGGTCAACCACGAGATTTGATTACGAGGCACGTCTTAGTCGGAAACCCCGCATAAACTCTGACCCTGCGGGGGTTCTTTAACGTGCACTTAAACCTAAGTACACTAGCGTTTTCGCATTCTTCCCTAGTCGGAATGCACCGGCGGCGTCTAGGAAATTGTTGCCACTATTTTGTAATCACGTATACTTATTCACCTTTTCTTTTTATTCGGAAGATTGCCTTATCAATACAGATGTTATCCACCCTTTACATAATGGTCTGTATTGGGGAACTTAAGGTAATAAAGGGAAACGAAATGAGTCCGCAGTTTTGGACGACAGCAATAATTCTCAATGCCATAGTAGACTACGTGCTTCCTGCGTTACTTATTATTCTGAGACACAGTCAACGATCATCAAGCGCGTTACAAAGAATCACTGAATTTCTTATTTTATTTTATTTTTTCAGGTGCGGCCTCTTGCGAGTGCCGAAGCCCTTGCCGCTAGTCATCCAAAAGCGGTTCCCAAATCACCTCAAGCTACATCTGCTTCGGCTCACGCAAAAGAAGCCACCGCAGAAGTCAAGGATGGAGTTCAAGTTGAAGCCAAGGTCGACCAGGTGCGCAAACCTCTTGGCATATTCGCTCAGAGTCACAGATACCTCAGAAACAAGGAGATGACATTGGGGCCGGAGTTCGGCTGCGGCGTGACACGGCTCGACACCGGCGTTTCGAATTGATTACATTCCAAGAAAAATACACGGTAGTCGTCGAAAGGCTGAGTAAGCGCAAACGCTTCAAAACAGAATGATTCCGACTCTACTTCGGACAAGTGGGAGAAGACCCTACAAAGCCCGCTACTCCAGCACCAGCAATGGGCCCTCCAGCGGGCTCGCGCAGTGGCCGCCAGGTACTCCCTGTCGGTCCCTGCGTGGGAGACGCCCACTGCGCGCTGATGTGCGTCCTGCAGGACCTTTAATAAAGTTTATCCAATCCAATCCTACTTATATTTACCTATTCTATACCTACATTTCGCCCGAGGTCATTGCAGTATGGTAAGCGCTTACACCATTTAAGATTTCGTTTGCACCAGGTGAGACAGTGCCTTGCATCAAAGTGGTACAAATACAAGACGGTTTTGGTTTCTTCATGCAGTGATAAGTTTCTACTGCGCCACGCAGTAATTGATCTGTTAATTTGACTGCAACCCCCCTACCCTCCTTCCGATTAATGTCAGGTCCACAATGTGCGCGGTTTAATAGTACGTTCGTTAAGCAAGAAAACTTGCAACAAAGTTTTATATCTGTCTCGTTCAGCAGCACGCAGGTGGTGAAGCTGTTGCTGCTGCTGTTGCTGACGGGCAGCCGAAACCGGAGGTGAAGTCACCGTTAGCCCCGCCACCAGCTGCTCAGGAAACCCAGCTAACGTCTGGGTCTACAGCTGAAGCCGTAGCCAAAGACGCTAAGGTGAGAGCTGCTAGATAGATATTGTTCGCAGACTTCCATGAACTTAAGTGAAAAGCAGCATATGTAGGAATTCCTTGTCCACCCTCTCCCTTTAAGGCACAGCCCACCCCAGCCACTGACTCTCAAGCCAACGGTCAAACAAAGCCGGAACTCAAGTCCCCGCCAATGCAGCCGCCACCGCAAGAGGCAGCGACAAGTGGCGTTGGCGAAGCCAAGCCTGAAGCCGAAGTCACAGCCGGGGCCGAAGTCAAGCCGGACAAAATTCAAGCGTCATCGACGCAATCCGAAACCGAGATTCCCAGGATACTCAGGGTCATACCGAAGCCAATGCGACCCGAAGGCGACGGCACTCTAGCAGATGAAATTTCAGCCCACATCCATGACCCCACCTACAAATCTCCAGAAGACAAACTCAAGCCTGGTACTTCTAAAGAAGTGGAAAAGACTGCGCCTGACGACACTGCGCGAAGCCCTGCGGGCCAGAAGCCTTCGACAGCCGAAGGTGGAAGCCAAGCCAAGCCCAGTACTCCTAAAGACATCGAGCCGAAATCTGGATCTGGTGGCACGTCGGTCCCTACTACAGCAGCAGACGGCGGACCGCAAGCCATACCGGGCTCCTCAAAGGACGTCCCTGATTCTAAGGTAGCCACACCTAAGGCGGCCACGGAGCCTCGAGGAACACCAGTACAAGGAGCTAGAACGCCACTCCAAAAACCGGTCGTCGAGGAGGTCATCGGTCCAGCGGCGTCACAGGCGCAAGTTCTGTCGGCAGCACCTCTACCAGATGCGCGGGCCAAAGAAGAGTCAGCGGTTGAGCAGCCTAGGTCTCTGACTCCGCCATCGGCGACAGCTCGGACTTTCCTGGACGTGGTCCTGGAACACTTCAAACAGCTCACTCCGGAGACGATACGGAGGCTGGTACCAACCGAAGTCATCGACCTTCTCAACAGAGACGACTTGGAGATTTGTTGGTAGGCGGAAAATTGCGCCTCAAGGCTGACGCCTAATTTAGACATTATATTGGTTTTCGCTAACAAAGCATGCCGGAACGGGTGTAATGCAGTTTTACTATTACCAGCTCCGGTAACACGGCAGTGCTGCTAGTTTTAGTAATACTAATCCTGCTAAACTAGGAATGCTACGAACTGCTGCTGCACTCCTGTATGCTTTACTATACTACAATATGTAATGATTAGTCTTTCATGTAGACTAATATGTATAAAAGGCTAATGAAGTACTACATTCGCGGATGGATATCTCTGGCAGCGAAGTGTAAGCTGAAGAACAGAAAACATAAGCATCTTATTTACCACAGGGCATATATTAAGATTAGACAAAGTAAGTAAATTTGGCTTTGGTTGTCGCTTTTCGATTTGACAAATGAGAAATAGCCGGGCGTAGCCAGCTAGCGGATTGAGTGACTGCTCCTAGAAACCGAAAGCATGGTCAAACTCCGCCGGAATACTTAGCGCGGTAACACGTGTGCGTAAGCTGCAACCATGCGTAGTTTTCATTTCCACAGCAAAATGTCCGCGATTTAACACACACACACACGCACACGCACATCCTGAAGGGGCAGCGCAATATGACGAAGACAGAAGGCATGGAACACACAGGACAGCCCTGCCATCTGTCTTCGTCATATGGCGCTGCCCCTTCAAGATGTTTAACCAGTACCAACTCGCCCAAATGTCGATCCTTACATATACATACACAGTTGTGCTAAAGCGTTAGTAGGGCAACATGACGTTGCATTATCGCCCCTACCACTAGGGGCTTATCCTGCTACTAGGCTTCGCGTGCGCTTGTCACTGAGTGATTCAAACGCGCATGTGCCGTTTCACGCGCGGCCGTACACGCTGGCGGCACAGGGGCAACAGCATCAAAGCGGTGGATTTTCTGTTTCCGAAACGCTGTCGGCGGCTCCCTAAAGCATGCCCGCGCTGCGCGCAGCGAGATCCCCGCGTTCGTCGCCTCCCTGGTGTGGCTGCACGCGGACTACCCCGGCCGGTCGGCGTACGCCCGGGAGCTCATGGGATGCGTCCGCTTCAGCCGGATGTCCGCCGACCAGCTCATCCACTGCTTCTTCCCGCCGCTGAGACCCGAGGTGGTTGAAATACCGGAGGTCAAGCAGCTGCTGCTGGCCGGATGCTGGTACGGAGCGAGACATTCCATTTATTCATGTTTATCGACCTATGTGTTTATGTGTTTATTAATTTATGTATTTATTGACCTATGTGTTTATGTGTTTATTAATTTATGTATTAACAACGAACACCTAAGGCTAAGTACACGAGCGTCTTTTTGCCCCATCGAAATGCGGCCGCTGAAGCCGGGAGTCGCACCCGTGACCTCACGTTCAACAGCACAGCCTCATAGCCACTGCGCCACAGATTGATGACCATGTGATGCTTAAGGCATTCGGTTAACACTTAACAAGTTACAAAATGAATGCCAGAGGAAGGGAAGCGCAGTAGTAGAGGAGGGTAGAGAATCAGGTGGCAGGATTTATTTAGGAAACTTGCAGGCACGGGTTGGGGTCAGCTGGCGTAAGGCAGGGGATGACTGGAGATCGCTGGGACAGACCTTTCATATTGCGTTGAATATAAAATAGGCTGGTGAAGATTATTATTATGATGATGACGACGGTGCTGGGCGGTTTCGTTTACCCACCGTTTCCTTCGCAGTTACCTGTGCGCCAGCTGGCAGCACTGCTGCCACCTGTTCCCGCAGTACGCAGTCCGTCCGCGAAAGTACAGCGGACGCCACATGTGCCACTTGTGGGTGAGTGGCGCTCGCGTTTCAGGTACACTGGACGCACGCACATGATGCCTCCGAATCGCAGTAGCATTGCGAGAAGAATTAGGGGGAAATGGGAAGCTCGGGAAACATATAAAGATCCGAGGCTTCTGAGGGAGCTTCAGTTCGGGAGCTCCAATCTGAATACATGGGAGCGGAGAAATTGTTTTTTTTTTTCGTGCCAACCACTGCAGCAAATTTGAGGAGGTTTCTTGCATTTCAACGAATAAGTTAAAATCTAGTGCCCATTGGAAGCAAAATTTTGGTTTAGGCCAGCCATTTTTTTCTCTGAAAACGAAACTATAAAGCTTGCAACACTGTAGCTGATCAGTGAAGCAGGATGTCCCGATTCTGTGAACTGAACTGAATATGTTTTTTAAAGCTCACAAATTTGATGTATTGTAAATGTCTCTCAATTACAACACTAAACTTTGAGTAGCACTTTTGCAACACTCTTGTAAGCAACAACGAATTCACGTAATATATAAATTGATACACCAAATTTGTCCGCTTTAGATTCTCTAACGGATTCAGTTTGCAGAACTGAGAAATCTATCTTCGGTGAAGAGTCACGGATTTTTGAGCTTCGTGTTTCTATTTTTTATAACCTACAAATTTTTGGAAATTCAATCAGTGCCTAAATCAAACTTCCTACAGTCACTATAATTTAACTTTCTTTCTTAAGTGCAAGCAATTTCATCTAAAACACGTAAAACGCACAAACACTCTCACTAGACAACTGCTTGACCGATTTCAATAAAATTTCTTGTATTTGAGAAATGAAGTTACGTGTTGTGGGAACATTACAAAGCGTAATCTTTATTCAGGAGATCGAATTCGTTGTAAAAATTGTCGAAAATCAGCAAGTTTTAAAAACATGAAGCACGAAGTTCACAAGTCCGCAACTCTGCACCGTAGTAATTAACAACTTACTTGAAATTGTTACAATGCTTACGTCGGTTTCGCAAAGCCTCAGCTCACAAACTTGTGGTGTTGAAACTTGTTCCTTTCAGCACCTATATAGCACATGGCCAATCTTTCTTTTCCAATGTTTCTTCTTTCTGTTTTTATTTATTTCCATTGTGTACACACATCAGTACTACCCGTTGACTACCCAGCATCGCACACAAACAATGTTGCTTATGCGGGCTGGATTTGTAACTACGACATGATTGGATGTAAATAAAGATTATTATTATTATTATCATCATCATCAAAGTCATTCGCTCCTCTTGAGGTACTTTCGCGAGCTTATGCAGTGGGTGCCTCACCGGTCCATCGACCCGCCGTGGTTGCTCAGTGGCTATGGTGTTGGGCTGCTGAGCACGAGGTCGCGGGATCGAATCCCGGCCACGGCGGCCGCATTTCGATGGGGGCGAAATGCGAAAACACCCGTGTGCTTAGATTTATGTGCACGTTAAAGAACCCCAGGTGGTCAAAATTTCCGGAGTCCTCCACTACGGCGTGCCTCATAATCAGAAAGTGGTTTTGGCACGTAAAACCCCAAATATTATTATATTATCACCGGTCCATCAGAAGAACACTTAGGAGAACACACACAATTAGCTTACACTGACGAAGCCTTATTTCCGAACTATATTTTCGCAGAATAAATAGAAAAGGAACGTCAAAATCTGATTTCCTGAATTTGCGCCCAAAGTTCTGTAGGCCCGTGCCTCAGTGCGACTTCAATATTTTCAAATCGCTTCGAATTTCGTATTTGCGCCTCGTTGGCTAGTTCTCGACACTTGCTAAATTCACTCTTTGGCTCCTTTAGAACGAAATGCAATGTAATTTATCTTAAGCGATATGAAAATTAACAAGGTGCGATCAGACTGTCAGTACTCATGACGTCACAGCTGCCTGGCGCGGTAACTTGAAGGTGGTGACACCACACGTCTTCCGTTGTTGCTCAGTTTCTGGATTACCAGGCCTTCTACCGCAGTTAGAGTGAAACTTTTTGTTTTGTAGAAAGCTATTGTACTATTACAGCTTATATTAATTTTCTCTTTAGTGAATTTATTTATAATCACTGCTTTGTGCCATTCCACGATGCGGTGTCTTTTGCCTTCCGGCGCACGCACAAGTCCACCAGTCGTATATTTTCGAGCGATGCATATTACATCAATTTTATCCGTTTTAGACTTATCATTAGGCGCAGTTTACAGAATTATGCTATCGTTTTTTTTTTACTGCCCAGTTACAGTGTTGGAAACTTGACACGTGAGTCCCCCTCCCCCCGTCCTCTTCTTCTTTAAGTTTTGCAATTTTGAAGCAGTCTTATCAAAACACTTGTGGCGGAAATTGAAAATCAACTAATTTGCATTCACTATGTTCAAACGCTTCCCTTTAATACAATGAGCCTCACCGAAATCGGCGCAGCGGACGCCGAACAAATGAATCTCTCTCTTCCCATACATTTAGATAGGAGCTGCTGAGCTTAAGTTCCCGCTCGACGTCACAAAGGAGCACACTATGAGAAGCGCCGTAGTGAGGAGGCTACAGAATAACTTCAACCACCTGTGTTTCTTTAATGTGCAGGTAAATCGAAACACACGAATGTTTTCTTTACTCATCTCACTTACTGAATGCATAGAGGGGGAGATTTATCATTACGAAAAAGTGGCGCAGAGGACGTCAGCCTTTCAGCACAGTGTAGATTGTTGCGTTTAAGCCTAAGGAGCTGGCAGTCAGTGCTGCTGTAGCATTTTCTTTTTGCGTGCTGTTATTTTTTTTTGTTCGCTCTACAAGCTTGCGGCTGCGTTCCCAACGCACTATATTCCACGTGCATGTAAGGAAGGCGTGCGTGCGATAAGTGCCGATCGAGACTATGCGTGTGTGTCCCTTCCCCCCCCCCTACCCAGCAACTGCCCGAGCCGAGGGAGACGGAGGACGAGGTGCGCGTCCAGCTGGACATCCTGCGGGAGACGTACCTGCAGCGCAGGAGGTGCCACTGCGCCGACAGCCACGACGGCCTGTCGCCTGAAGGGCGGCTCTACGGCATCACCCGGACGCTGGTGCAGAGGCGACGCTACATCGACCTGCACTGCTACAAGCCGGTGAGTAGAAGGTGATTTGGCTGAGATCGATTGATTGATCGATTGATTGATCGATTGATCGATTGATTGATCGATTGATCGATTGATTGATTGATTGATTGATTGATCGATTGATTGATTGATCGATTGATCGATCGATTGATCGATCGATTGATTGATCGATCGATCGATTGATCGATCGATTGATTGATCGATTGATCGATTGATTGATTGATTGATTGATTGATTGATTGATTGATTGATTGAGCAGTACTGAAAGCTGGGCTGGCTGGTATGTGTTCATCTCTGGTGTAATGGTGCCAGAGAAATTAAGTCAAGGCGGAAGATGTGTTCACGTTATGCCAATTTCTAAACGGAAACAAAAGAGGTGTCCTCACGTTGCCTGGGTTTTTGATCTTCGTTTCCATTTTGCGGCGCTATTACACCAGAAAGAGCCTGCCTTCTTTTTCCAGATTGGCCCTAGATTTACGCGCTTTCTCAACATTAAATCGCGTGGCTCGATAGCATTAATTGATTTATCGGTCTATCAATTTATTGACTGATCAGCTCAATCATTCATTCATAAATTCATCGATTGTGGATTATTTTACGAAAGTCATGCCTCATCCATGACAAAAACTGAGTGCATCCATAAATTGAAGCCATCCGATTGGAAAGATGAGTTGACATACGTAAACACGCTGGCTGTCGACGTTCTGTCGAGAGGCAATGAGTCAGTGTGTCAATGTGTCAATGTCAGTGCAAGTTCGTCGGTGTGTTAGTGTGTCAGTGACGACCTAATGCCAGCAGCCATGAATCGTATTTCATCTTTTATGCACACTCCGTAACCTTTGGGTGTACGCTGCGGTATCCGGGTACCAACTAATTAATGTGAAAACTTTATTCCCCACAGAGTCTCAATAGTCGTTAAACTATACTGACAGAAGCAACACTAATTGTCACAGACGTACGTTCACGATGTCTCGAAGATGCCGATCCGTAGACATCACTTCTCGGCACCCCATGCATGCAACAGCACCATAGCTCCACCTTTTCCCCTTATCATCATCATGAGCCTGTATCATCGTCAACCTTTTATGTCCACTTCAGGACGATATCCACTTCCAGCGACCTTTATTTACCCCTGTTTTGCGCTAGCTGATCTCAAGTTGCACCTCCGAATTTCCTCATTTCAACACCGCGTCTAATTTTATGCCACCCTTATCCTGCGCTTCCCGTCCCTTAGCACCGATTCTGTATCTCTAGTGGCCGACCAGTTAGCTGCCCTACGCATTACAGGGCCTCCCCAGCTCCATTCTCAGAATATCGGCTACTACCTTTTGCTATCTAATCCACAACGCTCTTTTTAGGTCTCTTAACGTTACGCCTAACAATTAACGCTTAACGTTACGCTTAAATTCCCCTAGGTAATCCCCAAGGATCTCTACTATTGTGGAGTCCGCGTAGGAATTTTAAGCGAATAGCTTCCTAGGCCTCACCATAATCACATCTGAACTGTTCTGAACCCATGTGAGCCCCTCTCAAGAACACCGGGGAAACTATGCACCCCTTTTTTATTTTACAGCCCATAGGTGATGCAGAAGAGTACGCATTTGGTCTGGTTGCTTCATGATTACGAGCAGTAAACAGCGCTAAACAGGACAAAGAGAGGGAATTGGTTGGTTCATTATCACGAGCAGTAAGCAGCGATAAACACCAGGACAAAGAGAGGGACACAGACAACAGCACTGACGCTAAATAACAGGACAAACAGAGGAACACAAACAACAGTGCTGTTGTCTGTGTCGTCCCTCTCTTTGTCCTGTTATCTGTGTTGTCCTGTTGTTCTTTCGCTCTCCCCCATAGAAGTCGAGAGAGGAGGTGCTTTGTTCCCACAATGTAGATGCCTGTATAGACCCCACGTTTGGTGCGCATAATGCGTGCGTGTTTTTCGGTAATAAAACCCGTGCACGTGCGCGCAAACCCTTACGCGAGCACCGCGTTTTGTTGACCGAGTGGTGTGCGAGTGCGCTTGTTCGTCTGGCTGCGCGTTCGCATGGCCAGGACCCCGAGGAAGCGTCGCGGGGCAACGAGGTGGTGCAGCGGTCGTTCGGCAAAAGGCGCTATTCGGTGCAGAAGCGGCTCGAGTGGACAGAGGGCGTCTGGCGACAGGTCGGCTTCAGCGGCCGCCTGCGCGCACCCGACGGGGAGCCCGTCGTCGCGCTGCTCGGGGGCTGCGAGCCGGACAAGCCCGACAGAGTCTCCGCCGGTGAGCCAACAGAGGCACACCCGTGCCTCTCTCTACAGCGAGCGGTCGTGTTTTGTGCAGGCTTGTATTTTTGTTGTTTCTTCTAAAGCGAAGCTTTATTTGCCTCTTCGCGCCATTTCCTGGGTTCTGGCTGCTGTGTTATCGAACATACAACTCGGGGTCAGTGGGTAGACACGCCACTGGGTCCCAATTAGTCAACCTGAGCTGCAGGGTATCTGGAACTGGCTTTTTCTGATTTTGTTTTATGTAAAGGGCTCCTTATCAAATTTGTAAGTGCTCTGTCTGTGCCCATCCCCTCTACAGTGTTGTGAAGCCTTGAGGGTACAATATATAAATAAATAAACTGGGCATGCGCCACTAGATATGTGACCGACTAGTCCAAACGGGCCACAGGACACAGGATAGGTGGAGTTTCGCATATACCACCAGGTATGTGTCCATATTAGGCACCTTGAGACACTGGGTATGTGAAGCTAGGCATGTGCCATTGGATATGCGAGCACTATTCGCCAATACCGCGCCCGCGCCCCTCGGATGGAGATGTGCCACAGGGCAGGTGGATCAGCAGAAGCGGAGGCGATTAGTGAAGAAATCGGCAACAGAAAGCAGCCGAGTGTGGAGAAAGAGACAAATGGAACAAAGAGGAGCAAGCGTTGACCGATCGAAATTTAGCTGCATAGAAGTGAAGTGGGGGCAGTTTAGTAAACGCCGAAGAAAGATTCGCTTGTCATCGATTCGCACATATGCGCGTGATATGCCGATTATATTGTCAGACCTCTAACTTTGCGGCATGTTTTGTTTGATTGTGGTGAAAGTTGAGGAGAGGGGGGGGGGGGTTAGCTTAGTATAGCGGCAACAGGACAACCGAATGCTATTCTTGTTCTTCTTGTTTTCTTTCTTCTTGTTCTTGTTGTTCCTTTTGTTGTCGTTTCACGTGTTCTCTTTGCTTTATTATGAACATCGGCCAACCAGCACAGTTCTCTTCACTGATAGCACTATCATAAACTTCTGGTTGCGACATCCCTGTGTCATAAACCAATATCCTTCTTGTCATTGTCTTGTTCTTACTTCTCTAAGATTTCTTACCAACTGGTCCGAAGAAATCTGTTGCTGCTTCAAAACCTGTCCCTGCAAACACATGTGTGCGTGCGTGCGCAAAGCATAAAAAAATCCGTAAAGCGTGCTTCCTGTCGCAAACCCGCCTTCTGCGGGAAAGCCTTACTTCCACCCTTTCACAAGCAACAGATAACCTACATGTTGTAAGTTCGCGTGCGATCGAGGACGTCACCTTAAGGTAAGGGTGAATGACACTTTCGGTAATAGACAAGTTAAACATTAGCGCTTTATATGAAACATAAATGCATCAGCCACTAACTCACGGCATCATCGCAAAACCTGGTACCACAACGCACATGCGAACGTTCAACTTATAGCACATTACAAAGGGTGCAAAGTTAGATGGAGAGTTCAACGCACCAACACTCTGCGTACATCCCTGCTGAAAAAAAGAACCTTATTCCCCATTACTCCTATATAACACCATATCACGTATGAGGAAACTTCTATGGTGATCCTATATGTATGGTGATCCTATATGTATGGTGATCCTATATGTTGGTGATCCTATATGTATTGGGCATGAGAGTTCTGGGGCATATGTTTGTCAATAGGAAATGTATGCCTTGAGCCAAGATTTCGACAAGGGAACCTGAGGAGAAACGTTTTACTGTTGAAACGCTGTCTCTAGGCTGAGGCTTCCTTTGTTCTAAAACTGTTAATCACTTCTACTGGCACGTTAGTATCCCAGTGTTGTAAAATGGCCATATAATAGGCAGTAAGGCCATATTTCATTGAAGGTAATGTCTCCCAAACCTATGCGGAAAGGTACGCGCCTTTCTTTTTCTTTTTGCTCTTCGCTGACAACTTGAGCGCATCGTGTTGAACGCTATCCCTTTATTCCTTTTCTCTTTCATCGCTTTCAGGGTTATGCATGGCGCGCCTCTATCCGAAGAAGTCGCCCTTCTTCAAGCGTTTCGGCATCCTGCCCCGCCCTCTGTACCACGTGAAGGCCGTGTGCTTCAACAGGACCATCTACGTGGTCGGTGAGTACCCGACTTGGATCACAATAAACACAGACGTGCATTTGCTGACACCCACCGCATTCACTCGATGACTGTGACGTTCTGCTCTATGTGACAAACGGCTCTCTCGGCGATCTGCGTCAACTGAACCGAACTTTCCCAGGAATATTATTTCCCTAATCAGTCCAATAAATAGATTTCAGCCATCGATTCCGTTTTTTCTTACCTCACCGATCAATCAATCGAGGAATCATATTTAATATACACTACATACGCCTTAAAAATTAAATTATGGGATTTTACGTGCCAAAACCATTTTCTGATTATGAGGCACGCCGTAGTGGAGGGCTCCGGAAATTTTGACCACACCTAAATCTAAGTACGCGGATGTTTTCGTATTTCTCCCCCATCGAAATGCGGCCGCCGTGGCCAGGATTCGGTCCCGCGACCTCGTGCTTAGCAGCCCAACACCATAGCCACTGAGCAACCACGGCGGGTTACATACGTCTTCTAGGGCTAAAAGCTGTCGTGAGCAGCTTGACCGTATCAACAGTGTCACCACAGCGTCATCACAAGTTGTCAGCACCAGTGTGATCGGCATCACTATCGGCGGCCTAATTTGAGTCCGCTACGTGCAAAAAAGCCCCACCCATGCAGATATGCTCAATTATCCTTGTCATGCGTCACCCGACTCCGTCCTACGTGCCTGCAAGCTTCATAACTTCACCGCCCTCCTCCCTCCCCCCCCCAGCGCACAACCTTCTGCTGTTCTTGATGGCGCCTTCGCTTCCTTCGCCGCCGGCTATGCCCTCTACGATTTAAAGTCCTATCATTCCTCTTTATCACAACTATGATGTCATCTGCCCGTGTTTATTCTCTAATCCTTCTTGCCGACTTTTTTGCGTCTCTTAACGGTATACTTATCATTTCCCGTTCCATCGCTTGTTGCGCTGTCCTTATCAAGTTTCCACGCATGCACGCACGCATAAATGAACTAATTAATTAAATTTCACAAAGATTACAACGAAACTTATGATGAGATGCTCGTCAGGCAATTAACCTGTCCAAACTCCTATATACGTATACAGGGGCAATGGGCAAGCAAACACACAGAAACGCAAGAACAGAGCTAAAATATAGTAAGTATTGAGTTATAGCACAGTAGATAACTGTTAAAGTAGATGTTACGCAGTTTGGTCATACGTAAACGCCAGCGCAGCAATCACGAAGGGATAAGTGCAAGCGCTGTATAAACGGTTACAAAGTTCGCATATGCAGCTCCAGGGAAACCACACATAGTCAGGGCAACATTTGTTTGCTTCGGTATCTACAACCTCACGAAATCAAGACACTGGGGAAAAAAACCGCGTAAGGATCATCGTCGAAGTGAAGCAAAACAGCGGCCCGGTAAAGACCTGCTGACATATGCTGCGGGGGGCACTTATTGATTAGTTCTGTTGACTAAATTCCACGAGGCTTGCGGTTGCTGGGACGTTGCACTGCCCACAGGATCAGCCTACGCTACAAACTACACTAAAACCATCGCGACTACGCAGTTGTGAAGTGGTATCAGGACCTGCCCACGAAGCCACCGTGTACGATTACGCCGATCGCATCAGTCCAGTTTATGCAGGCCACACAGATGTTCGCGCGCATAGTGGCGGAAGAGCGAAATAAAGCTCATTTTTTGTTGTTAGTGTTGGCATTCATTGTGCACTTCTTCATCATCTGTACATTATCATCATCATGTGTGTGTGCCCCTCTTCTTCATCGTGCGGGTAGTCGCATCATCATAGTGGAATGGGCCGAGGGTCCTTCGCTGCGTCTCTCAGGCGCCATAAAAATTGGCCCTTAACTGTGACGTCACAAGTGGTGGAGGTGTTCGGTAGAGACAACGCTGAACGAATTATACACAAAACGCAGTTGGCAACACAATACAACGCGCGGACAAATCGCACAGTTTACACGGTTCCTAAACACACCGAATCCGGACAACAATGCGCCATCTCGAAAACCGCAGGGGAGTTGGAAGGGAAGCGCCGTCATGCCTGAATGATTGATTGTGCGTCAACGCGTTCATACAACGACGACGAGGACGCCGACGCTGAAAAGAGCCTTTCAACGCGTTAAAAAAAATCGAGCTGCACCATTTCGCAGACTCTCCAATGCCGGAACCCGGCCAGAACCGCGGGCTCGGGAAGCGGAAGTGGTGACGTACACACATACACACGCGTTGAGCGCGCCTTATTATGTGCATAATGCATGATTCCTGGACGTCGGACCTGGCGCGCAATGCGATTTGAGACCACCGAGTCGCCGGTAGAAATCATTTGAATGTTTAACAAAGTGTAGCGAACAACAACACTGTAGCGAACTGTAACAAACGGCCTTAAAAACAAACAAAAAAATGCCTCCGAGAGATTTCCCAACGGGTTTCACCAAGTATCTCGCTTTATTTAGAGGGCAAGAAATGCAATAGGGAAGTGTATCAAGTCCCGTAAACATATCACAGATTCCACAATTCACAGGCGTGTGTTTTTCTCTCACAAAATTTTGTACAAAAATGATATTGCGCCTATCCTTGCTTTGTTGCTCGAATATTTTAGCAAGATCGCGTTTTATGGTCCAGATCGTTCAATGTGGCACTTAGAAATGTTACTTGCCTGGTCTTTAAGAAAAAAAAAATGCCAAGTTGCCTTCGTCTCTGCCTTCCGGATGCAGCCCCGAGGGATTAGTGGAAGCCGATCTCGTATGCCAGGCTTCGTGGTATTTCGTAGAACGAAAGTCACATAGCCGCTATCTTTTAAACATCGCATACTGCGAAGGGGAGGCAAACAAACACAAGCTTGAAAAATACAAGCAGAAGGTTGAAAAATACAAATACCAGATTGACACAAAAGATAAACATAGAACTTGACGAAACGCTATTATGCATTAGCATGCATCCAGTACTTCACTTTATTAACAAAAGCTTCGTGATTGCTCTCGGAAGTGATTTCAGCTGTCACTTTGTTCCAATGGCAGATGGCAAGGAATGGTGGTGACTGATACACAAGTTTAGTATGTTGCCTGGGCCGAAAGGGTCGCTCCTCGTGAGGGGCCATCCTAGGACTCGGGCCTGCCAGATAACTGAGCAGAATCTCAATAAAGTTGTTACCACCACCTAGTATGAGCGAACTTTGGCTCACAATAAAAGGGTGATCTAATCGGGGAAATACGCCAAGGGCCAGTTTGATATGGGCTTCAGTGAATGCCGAAGGATTATGATACAGTCGTTGAAAGTGAGATAGCAACGTGACAAGTACTTTGGTAACAAGTCGTTCCATGTCAAAGCAGAAGATCACTGTCGGCAAATTTTGGGGTGCACTTACAATTCCATTGAGTCCTGACAGCGCGACACAACGCGGACGCAAGGACAGACGAAGACATATTCGCATTTTCTTATTGAAAAACCAGGTACGTAATTGCGCCAAATGGAAAATGATCCGGCCCAGAAAATTCGATTTTACTGCAAAATTCGGGTAAAAAGAAAGCAGTGTTAGGAATTTTTTTCCTTTAGTTTCTTTAAAAAAACGCAGGTCACTGTATGCATCGTTGCACGTAGTGTTAAAAACATGGTTCCCATGACCTACTTCCGACCCGACCAGTACGCAAGAGCAGGACCTCAGTGGTTTTGTTACCGTTAATCTGAGCGAGCCGTCGCTGAGGGTAGCTTCGCAAGGGTGCGACGCGCGCACCATCTGTGTACCTCCTTCGGTGAACACGCAGTTTCTCGGTACGCTTTTTTTTATTATTATGCTTGTTTTGGTTGTCGCTCACTGCTGTGAACTTTGTCGCAAGCAGGACGCGAGATCTGGTTATTACTTATTCAGCACGCTAAATTCAGCGCCTTTTCTAGCCGACGTTTCTTTCTACTGAAGGAAAGTGAAGAGGAGAAGGGGCGGGGGAGGGGGGGTTGATGTGATAGCGCTCAAGCGGTCTATTTCACGGAAACGTCTCAGGAGTGCTCGCGGCCCTTTGTTTAAATCTGTGAGACGGCCAAGGCGTTAATATTTGAAAAAAGGAGCTGACAGCGCAGATTTCAATGTGCGTCGCTGTCCGGGAGACGCGGTGCTATGCAGCGAAAACTACAGTTCCCTCTGAAGGAGCGGGTAAGCCGGCTTCCACCGACACGAGTAAAATGAAGTCCCTGCGTTAGAACAGTGCCCCCCGAAGCACCAAAACCCTAGAAAATGACGACATACGCAATGGAGAGAGAGTAGCGTCAGATGACGACGTTCGTAGAGAATGGCATACTGGACCCAGTAGCTATAATTGTAATTATTTATTTCTCTCAGGGCAGTATGGTAGAGGAGGCGAAAAATAAAAGCGACAATCCGCTTCTCGCAAACTATGACCGGGCAGTGGATGGCGGGGCAACACAGACACCCACGAAATAATATTTCTACAGAAATTTTTGACGAAGATTGTGAATGCAAGTTAATAGCGAAACGCTTTTTTTAGATAGCTATTCGCCTTAGTACAAGGATGATGCGCTTGAAAACGTTTATTTGTTGTACTGAGAATATTTATGCACCGTTTGTCATTACGTAATTCCGCAGAGAACAGAACCGTCAACCGGCACGTGTCTAGTTTAACTGCAGGTGGCCACAAATATAAGCCGATTCTTCACGTGTGGGTTATCTCCAGCGGCTTTGGTTATCTCCAGCGGTTATCTCCAGAGCGCCGCCGGCTTTGGAGGGCGACTGCCATCCTCCTCTCTCACCACCAGAGCCCTCTCCCGCAGCCACCACAGGGAAAAAGGGCGTCATAATAAGAAGAGGGGGTGTCCTTCCCGAGCTCTCCGCCATATCACGCGCACCTTCAGAGAGACAGCTACTGATCTGAATTTTTACCCGACTACTCACTCCCCCACCCCCTGTAACATCATCTCTCAAAGACCCAAGAGCCTTAGTGCGGCAGCACCTGCGTGTCTCGAAGAGCTACTTGTATCGGCGGTCAAATTCCGACCACCACCGACCACGACCAGAAAAAAATAAAGAAAAGAAAAGAAGAGGCGAAAGAGTCAATAAAGAAAGGTATAAAGAAAGGAAAACACATGGGTGAACGCAGGCGTATTCAATGCAAACAAGCAGCGTGGGTGATGCATTCGATGAGGCATATCAGATGCGCACTGAGAAATAAGGAAGAACAGAACAATTCAGATGGCATGATATCATATGCACTGTAGATATGGAGGCGAGCGATGGCGAAAGCACTGCTTTACTTGGAATGCCGTATTTATTTATTTGTTTATTTGTTTATTTATTTGAATACCTTCAGGGCCCATATGGCATTACAGAAGGGAGTGGGAACATTAAATACAAAATATCAGGTCACATGTTCTTCAAGTGCATAGTTAAGATCATTGGGGTCCGTGATGGATACAATAGAGGTGGCGAAGTGGCTTCAATCATTACAAGTTTGAGGAATGAAAGAATGAATGTGGTGGGTTAGTATGACAACGCGGAACAAACACTTTATCAAGATGGTCGATATGAGATTGTACGAATGAAGAATGAGAAAATAACTCTTGCTTAAGACGCGGGTTGTAGTAATAAATTTTATGAAAGAAGGCGCAACGTGCAATGTTTCTACGAGAAGGCGGCGATGGAAGCCGTAACGCTGCTTTCATAGATGAAACGCTTGAAAGATTGCAGTAGTTAGAGAAAATTAAACGTGCGCTACGATTCTGTACAGCTTCAAGGTGACTGGCAAGACTTTCACTAAATGGATTCCACGCACCTGGTACATATTCTAGCTTGGAACGAACGAAAGTTTTATAAAAGACGAGTTCAAGAGAAGAAGGGGGCGATTGAAATGTAGTACCCAAGCATGCGGTTACATTATTAACAACACAGTTAATGTGTGGTTGCCAAAAACAAGTTAGAGTTAACGGGAACTCCTAAGTATCTGTAAGCACTCACTTCCTCTAAAACGGAACAATTAATATTATACTTGCAATGATGGAAAGTTTACGAAATATTCTCGTTACTTTGCACTTCGTGGTACACCAACCATAAATACTGTTAAGGTCAGGCTGTAGCAGTTATGTGCCAGTACCAGAAGAAACGATGTGATATACGACACAGTAGTCTGCAGATAGCCTAATCGAAGAGTTATTATAACCAGGTAAATTGTTTACATAACTTATATAAAGAAGGGGCCCAGGGACAGAACCTTGGGGCACTCCTGAACAGACAGGACAGAGAGAAGAATTGTAACCATTAACAGTTACAAAGTGCTGTCGGTTAAACAAGACGTTTTTATCGTAGAAGTGCGGTAGAGTCAAAATGTGGTTTATTGAGCTTAAGATAAAGTATTTCATGGTAGACAAGGTAGAAAGCTTTAGAAAAATCTAGGAATCCACATTAAATATAAATGCCCAAGTCTAGGGCTAATAATAGTCCATCAGTAAATGACATTAATTGCGTTTCACAGCAGAATGTCTTCCGGAAGCCATGCTGACACAACGTGAAATAAGAAATAGCTTCAAGAAAGTCAACCCGATAAGAATCAATTACATGTTCAAAGATCTTACAAGGGACACTGGTTAGAGATATTGGTCTATAATTTAGCGCAAATTGAGTGTCACCACATTTAAACAAAGCACCTCCTTGCCCACCTTCCAAACAAAAAAACAAAACAACACAATTCAAAGTCTAAGCGAAAAGTTCTTTACAAGAAAATGGACGAGTAAACAACCGTACTTTTCAGCAATTTTGCATTTACACCATTGACTCCACATGATAACGAAACATTTAAATTGTTAATGAGGCTAACGACACCATCGTAGGTGCGGTTCGCGCTTGAAAAGGCGAGTATGAAGAACACAAGAGCGTTTCGTTGGGTCCTCCTCCTTCGTCTATTCGTCTATACCCGTTACAATGTCGCACCAGCAAGGCCGAACGTCAACACGCTGAAATTAAGAACTCGAAAAAATAAAAATTAGGAACGCTTTTACTGCGTAAAAAAGGCGCGCAGCTCGGTATTACTCATCTCTGGAAGGCTGCAATGTCGGCTGCAATGGGCCCCTTTCGTATCCATGGAAGTTGGTATACAATGCTTTGACGGCCATAATTCGTCAGAAGATTGCACACTGCAGCTTCCAAAGTCCCTACAAGCACTATTGTTCATTGACCCCACGTTC
Organism: Dermacentor variabilis; assembly: GCF_050947875.1. Lineage (NCBI taxonomy): Eukaryota > Metazoa > Arthropoda > Arachnida > Ixodida > Ixodidae > Dermacentor > Dermacentor variabilis. The sequence continues at coordinate 13,524,478 of NC_134578.1, read as the reverse complement.
TTGGCCTCACCTTAGTCCTATAATTGCTTTCATAACTTTTGAATGAGGTAACATTGTACAGGCCAAACTTGTCTGTTAGTGTCATAGATGGTTCATTGTTGAACTGCGGCGTGCACAAAACACGGAGGACACATGCGGAGTTAAAAAGGAAGCACTGGCACCAACTTACAGCGTAACTTACAGTCGTAAGTTCGTGACGCAGATTGGTTTCGGAGGCAGAGTAAAAAAAGCGCGGGTAGGGTAATCGTCATACACGATGCCGCATAGGCCGTATATAGAGGGCCGTATATAAGTACCGTATATAGGCGGCCGTATACAGAGGGTCGTATATAGGCGGCCGTATACATAGAGGGCCCTATACACGATGCCGTATATAGAGGGCCGCATACAGGCGGCCGCATACATAGAGGACCGTATGTAGGCGGGCGTATACATAGATATACATATATGGCGGCCGTATACATGATGCCCTTATAGAGGGCCGCATATAGGCGGCCCTCTATAAGCGTATACATAGAGGGCCGTAGACGCGGTGCCGTATATAGGCGAACGTATATAGCGGACTGTACCCGCCACCGTCGCTCAGTGGCCGTGATGTCCTGCTGCTAGCCCAGGGTCACGGGTTCGATTCCTGGCCCAGGCTTCCGCAATCCAATGGAGGCGAAATGCAAGAAGGCTCGTGCACTTAGGTTACATGTTAAAGAACTCCAAGTGGTCGAAATTCATCCGAAACCACCCCCACGACGACGTTTCTCATCGCCAGCGTGTTCTGTGACGCTAAACAGTCTAATTTGATTTTATATTCTCCTTCTGGCCCTCCGTCAATGGCTGGCATGACGCCATGCCTTCGTTATCGCCTGTATTGACGAGTCGCTGCGACAGCTGACTAGAAATTAATAGAATCGACAGAAAAGAATAATTGAAAAGAAGCCATGCTATAAAATAAAGCGGGAAATTGTGCGAATAGTAATGCAGTGCTTTCACCTTGGCGATTGTACAACATATGTTTGTTAATTACAACGTTTTGTATATATTCAGTTATCTAAATGCGTATTTACAAGTGTATACTTGTGGATGTGCGTGGGTGCACACGTATGTATATTTCTGTATTTGTATGACTATTTAGGTCAGTGTGCAGATAAGGGCATGTTTCATGAATCAGTACTGTGGACAACACTTTTTGGATTGTCACTATTGCCGGCTACTGGCCCGTTGGCCTCCGTCAAGCTGCATGCTTACAGTTTTCTTGCCAAAGGGAGCCTTCAGCGCTGGTTTTGTATGCATTGTGAATGAAATGGAAATTTGAATTTACGCTATATATATGTCCTCGCTCAGATATATACGTTACCACTGGCGCTTTATTACGCTTCCTATTCCACCGCAGGTGGTCTGGACCTCCGCCAGGCAGCACTCAGGGTGAAGCAGCCGTCCAAGTGCTGCTTCGCCCTGGATCTGTCCACCATGCAGTGGAGGAGGTGAGGAAGACGAAAAGCTGAGCACGTGACTTCAGTGGAATCTTTATCTCGGGCCCAACTCCGACACGGCCTGTTCAAATGCATGTAAAACGCAAGAAAATCTTTTTTCTGGGATAACCCCTGGACAGATTTAAATCAAATTTGTTGCATTTGAGAGAGAATGCTAAATTATAGTGACTGTTGGAAGTGGGATATCGATTTAGGGCATGAATATTGTTGCGATAATTTTCAAAAATGCGGAATCTTGAAAGAAATAGAAGAACGAAGTTTGCAAATTCGTAGCTCTGCATCAAGAACAGATATCGTTGTTCTGTGAACGGCATCCATTATATCATTCAAAGCGGACAAATTCGATATGTCATTTTACATCTTACGCGAATTTGTTATGTTGTTTACAAGGGTTCTGCAAAAGCTGTATTTCCATATTACACAATTTTTTGAGGTGCATGTGTAACATATCAATTTTCTCGGCTTTAGATGTTCTATTAGATGGAATTAACAGAATTGCATTATCATTTTCCGTTGCCGAGTTTCGCTTTTGAAACTTTTCGAGTTTTGCCAATTTTTAATAGGAACTTTGCAACCTGAATCACAATTTCGAAACCCACAGCCACTACATTTTAAGTTTTTTTTTTTTAAATACAACAAACCTCATCAAATTTGGTGCAGTGGTTGTCGAGAAAAACGAATTCTCCTTTTACATGCATTTAGATAGGAGCACCCGAGCTAAAGCTTCCGCTTAAGCGTCAAGATTCAGCTAGAGAAGCGCGCGCTTTTGAAGACGCTGGAGCAGTATTATATGACAACGTTTACTGTTTCATATCTCATCCTTTTTTTTTCCTTCATCAATGGCAGGCAGGAAGCCACGCCTACGTGATCACCGGCATCGGCCACGCGGACGTAATACAGCCCCAGCGCGATATCAGAGGGAGCTCATTTTCGCGGGAATCCACCAGATGGTGGGAGATTCGCGACAGAGAAAATTGGCATGCATCCAAAAGTTGCTCCACCTTGAGGATTTGCACAGAACCTATTTTGTCGATCCATGGCCCGATCTCTGAGGCCACGACTGGTTATTGACGAAGCGCTTCCTTCTGTACATTATCTTGCCCTACCATATGACAGCCAAATTATGGGAGTCACGAATTGGCACGTCGTGAGTCCGTATCAATGCTTACTAACGGTGTAAATGTGCTCCAAATGCCCTTAATTATTGTGTTGTTTAAACTTGATAGAAACCGTTCAAATGTAAGCAAGAAATGCTGCCATAATTCGGGTACATTGATGTTACACATGGAACCTGTACTTGGAGTTGCGGTTTTGCAAACACCAGGTGGGGTGGCAACTTCGCTGTACCTTTTCAAAAAACAACAACGCTGAAATATAATTTTTGCTGCACAATGTTGTGCGATGAATTGAACAATTAAATAAGCAACAAAAAAACAAATCTATAATGGCATATTAAACTTGGCCTCATACTTTACATTGTTCTAAACACTGCAAAGAACAAGCAATCCGGTCTCTCACTGCAAACAAACGAAGAGGCTCCGAAAGCCCCAACTTGCTTTCGAAAGTAGCAGCGTCGCTCCTCACTGATGTCGCTCTTCAACCCAATACAAAAACAACACTCAAATACAATGCTGAAAGCTTTACCCACGGATCCGCGCTGAGGCAGACGGGAAGCGCATGAGATGCCGTGAATATCTGAGAGGGCGTCAAACATCCACATGAGAAGGCACTGTGTAGCAGCCGTTCGTACCTTTTTCGTTTAAACTTCCTGTTGCTTCCTAATCAAGTAATCGCTTTCAAAGACGCATGAAACGCTGTACGGCAGTCCTACAGAAAAAAAAACACGCGTCTCTCTTATTCATTTAAACCACTACTGTACCAGCGAAGCCAAGTCATTCAGGTTTAATTGCCTGCAATAGCTATCGCGAAGCACGGTATTTGTTCGCTTCATCCTGCTCCGCGTGGCGTGACCGGAGTCGGCCTTCTCGTCTTTCAAAATTTGATGCGGCAGAAGTCGTCATGGGGTTCGTTTCCCACTCCCCATCACTACGAGCTGCATTGCTTAAACTTTCATATGGCAGGGTGGACGCTGTTAGCGTATCCCGTTGTGCCGCTCCATGCCGGTCTAACTCGCTCGAGGCTACAGTTATACCAGCTAACTAAACTGTCCACTTTAAGAAGTCAAGAACTTAAGCTGTGTTTTTTTTTTATTTATGCTGTCTTGCTTTACACTCTCAAGGAAAAACTCTCTCACTTTACACTTGTTGCCGCTTTATACCGTGCTAACTCGCTCTAGGCAACAGTTATGCCAGCTAACTAAGCTGTCCACTTCACGAAGTCAAGGAATTAAGCTGCGGCTGTTCTTTCTTCTGTTATCTTGTTTTATACCCTCAAGGAAAAACAGTGCGCTTACATGCTAAGACAAATGAACAAATTCTGCGTAAGTGAACAAGGAAGAGGCAGCTTTCACTCAAGACAGAAGTGCCGCTCCTTCTAACTGTCGCACAATGCTACAAATGCGTCCATTTAGGTTAGAGCGACTGGAGGAAGTCGAGCATGTTGGTAAGGGTTTGTTATATTGTCGCGATATAAGCGCACTTCAACATTTGTAAACGGTATAATTCTATTCAGACATAAGAACGGAGAAGTGCGCCTTGTGGTAGAGGCGTGGAACATCATTAACAGCAGCAAGAACGCACGTGCGTAAATGCCAACCCTCGATGCTTAAATATGTGCAAGTAGATGTGTTTAAATAGGTATCCCTGAACTTTTTCAGCGAGTTCCCGCACGTGTCTACATTTGAGGAGTTGGCTCTGCCTTGTTTTGAGCATACTGAAATAACTGCAGTTTACAGATATTTTGATGCGGAAGCAATGAGCGAAAAAGCCGGCGTCTGTAGCGGCGAAACGGCGCCTAAATTCTCATTGGCTGCGACACGACGTCACGTGGGCTTATCGATGGAGCGTTGCGGCGGAGCAGACTGGGCGAAAGGGTGCACCTGCTGCCTTGGTAATCGCTATAAATGAATCAACGTATAAGAATATCTGAGAACACCTAAGCACTTCTTATTAGTTGTGAATTCGAAAGCATTAATGTCTAATTGAACGCCGCTGAGTGGCCCTTCAAGTTACGAACTGCTCGTGGGCAAACGAGCGCGTTGAGATGTGTGGCCAACGCCTACCAGATAGCACAAGGATACCTGCCGTGGTTGCTTAGTGGCTGTGGTGTTGGGCTGCTAAGCGTGAGGTCGCGGGATCCAATCCCGGCCACGGCGGCCGCATATAAAAGTGGAAGGACTGCGAAAACACTCGTGTACTTAGATTTAGGTGCACATTCATTAAGGAATCCCAGGTGGTCCAGATTATTCCGGAGCCCTCCACTTCCGCGTGTCTCATAATCAGATTGTCGTTCTGGCAAGTGAAACCCCATAATTTCATTTTTAATAACACAAGCCCGGAGCACTTCGATCCGTGACGTCATGTTATCTTGCCTGACTACCACAGAATCTAATGGAGACACTCCCGATTAAGCCGCGGCAATTTTGACGTCACCACTTTCGTCATGCTGGGAATTTCGGCAATGGGAATTTTGGTCCATGTAGCATGATGTCATAAAGCAAAGTGCACAGACCTGCTATCTAAGTTTTGAAAAACCAAGTTGCGCATTCAAAAAAGAGAACCACAGGAAAAGGCGACGGTTTCGCCTTTTCCAGTGGTTGTCTTTTTTGAAACTTGGTTCTTCAAAGCAATGTACCAAATAGCCCAGCAAGAAGTTCTTCTAAACTGCCTGCTATCTATATGGGGCGCTGATTTAAACCACTGGGTAGGATACTCGGCTTCTGAGCGTGGGGCCGTGGGTTCCAAACTCCCTCCCACAACGTTTTTACAGCGAAACTGTTAAGGGCTAGTTCCCCCAGGATCGTGTCCGTGTGTAGACACGAAGCTCCCCATACGTGGGCCGAACCCGAAGATAGTGCAATGCCGGGCCGACCCGCGGCGGAGGTGAAGCAGGCGTTAAGCACTCGCCATACGTGCGCCGATCCCAAAGATAGTGCAATTCCGGGCTGACCCGCGGTGGAGGTGCAGTTCCCCATCAAGGGGCCCATGTACAGAGCTTCGCTGGTCATCTTTCTTCACGGAGTGGAAGGGCACTGAGTTCTTCTCAAATTTATTATTTCTTTTATATATTAGTTACTTTATTGCGATTACCGAGGCGAAGTTAGAACACTGGCGAGAGCTTGCGCGGACAAGGAACGCGCGGAGAAGGCAGGCTTCCGAGAGAGAGGGTAACAGCTGCTCTTGCACAACACCTGCTGCCGCGCCAGGTGCTGCGTGAGGGGAGAGGGCATCGCCGCGACGCCACGTCACCCTTGCTCTCGGAAGCCGGCGTTATCCACGCGTTCCTTGCCCACACGAGCTCTCGCCTGCGTTGTAACTTACCCTCGGTAATCGCTGTAAAGAAATTAATTTACAAAAAAACAATATATCCGAAAGGAAAAGCATTGGCGGTAAGAAGTTTCGAATCTACGACCTCACACTCAGAAGCCGAGTGTCTCACCCACTGGGCTAAACCAGCGCTTGGTCAAGCGTCTCCACACGCTCGCCTGCCCGCGAGGAGTTCATAACTCAAAGGACCGCTCAGTGGCGCTCAATTGGACATTAATGCTTTCCCCTTCACAACTCATAAGGACTACGTACTCAGGTATCCTCGAATTCTTTGTCTTCGTTTTCACCAGTACTCGACTTTTCAGTTGATAGTTGGCTTTTATGTTGCACTTGTCTCATTTGGGCCCTTCGACGCCGATACAAATGTGATGATGCAAGGGGGGGGGCGGGTCTCACGAAACCAAGTGGCAGGCCGCGTTCGACGCCGAACGCCATTATAGCTGCGGAAAGCACGCGCTGTCACGCGAGAGCTTTTTTAACGCATATCTTTTTTAAGGCTAACGGAACTTTCAATTGTCCGTGACATACAGCACAAGTCTATTTACTGAGCTCAGAGCGGGGGGGGGGGGGAGGTTAGTCTGTTTATGTCCAACTAGTGGACATGTCCATTTCGTCTGCAGCTGAAGTGCTGATTGGCTGGCGCCCATCTCATACTCATGCATACCCCAGCACAGTCAATCTGAACTGCAGAAGCAGACGAAGTGGACATGTCTACTTGGTGGACACTTACAGAATACCGCCCCTGGATTACTCGACGAGGTGGGCATTACTTCAAGATGTATAATAGAATGATTAGCAATTCTTTGCCGATAAGCTTTTACAGCGATCGAAGCTGTATATCGCTAGCCGATTAATCCGCCCGTCTGTCGCCTGTACGCTGAAAACTCCTCCGGCGCAACCTCATGCGCATGCGCGACAAAAATGAGATAGGCGCGCGATTGGCTGCGCCAGTAGTGACGTCGTTACTCTCCATCGCAGCCGAACGCGCGCGCAGTAGTTGCTCTCCGGCTCTGAAATGGATAGGCCACGGGTCATACGTGCTCCTGCGGAGCAGGCAGCTTTCAATGAGCAACGCCACGAACAAAACCGGGAACGAGCTCGCATACGCCGTGCCGATGCTGCAGCCCGGGCACACGAACAGGCTCGTGCAGCCGAGCGCAAGTAGCAGCTGCGTACGAGGATCTGGCAGCCTCCCAGGCCGTCGTTTAATTAACCGTCGGGATTAAACAAGTGACAAACACCGGGGCTGCACGTTTCGGCGTCGCTGTTTAACCATCTATACGGAGTGCTTGGGAGGTGATTTTTTTTCTTATCCGTTTTAAGGCTCTGGTGGGGGCTAAATGACCACAAGTATACTTTAAAGCACACGAGCGTGCTTTGTTCTGAATTAAATAATTTACACAATCATCACATAACTGGATCGTAAGACAATTCTCTTGGCTTTCTAAGTGAACATTTAACTTTAACTAAAGGTAATCCAACAGGTTTAGTTATATATAAAGATTGTCCCACATAACTTGAGCCAAAGAATGAAAGGCACTCAGTACGAGAGTTGAACCGAATGCATAATGTTGACACTGGCCTAGAGTTACTCAGGCTATTTTTTTTATTTTTCCCTTAACTAACAGATTAGTTATGCTTAACTAATAAACGTTTAATGTATTGGCTGCAGAACCCAAGTGTGATACGCAAAGTTGTAGAGCACCTTGATAAACCTCTCAATAAATATGCAAGTCATATAATAAATAATAAATACAGATATCCACACGATATATCTCACGTGGCCCTTTCTTACGCGTTCCAAAGAAAGACCGCGAAAAATGATAAAAATAGCACGCGACGGGGCGCTTGCGCCCTGTTATTTGTGCTTCTCTCAAGCGTGCGATGAATGAACAAGGTCAGCAGCGCTCGGCCAGCAGCATGCATTTGCAGCGTCATGCGATAAGAGCCGCATGCCCAGATACGTACACCAGGCATGACGCCCTGTCGCGAGCCAGTCTCGCGGCAGCCGACCTTGTTCATCCATCGCACGCTTGAGAGCAGCAAAATAACAGTGTGCAAGCGCCCTGTCGCGTGCTATTTTTTTTTTCATATTTCGCGGTCTTTCTTTGGAACGCGGAAAAAAGGACCACATGAGATATGTCGTGTTGGAAACAATTTATTGAGAGGTTTCCCAAGGTGCTCTACAACTTTGCGTATCACACTTGGTGTCTACAGCCAATACTTAAAAAGTTGATTAATTAAACCAAACTAATCCGTTAGGTAAAGGGAAAATAAAAAAAATAGCCTGAGTAACTCTAGGCCAGTGCCAACATTATGCATGCCGTTCAACTCGCGTATGGAGTGTCTTTCATTTTTAAAACTTTGGCTCAAGTTATGCGGGACAACGTGTACAGCAGGCAATGGTCTCAGTGCCTGCATTCGCAAATAAAAAGAAATAGTACATCTAGGTATGCGTTATGTAATTGAATGTAATACTAAGCCTCATACTTTTATGGTGCAAAATAATACTTAAATATTACACGGAATGCGTTACAGATATCGGCCTATATATGCAGCGGCGCAGGCAAGAGGTCAATTTTCAGACGAACGAGGAGTTGTGCAATAAAGAGGGAAAAGAATAAGAGACAGCAGAGCGTATGGAGAGAGAAAAAGTAAGGAGGTATTGTTTAACTACATTGTTTAGGGCACATATTTCAATTTACCAAGCGGTCTTAAATAGTAAAACCTCGTGGTTATGCACAGGCTGGCTGACATGTCCCAGGGCCGGCTGTTCCATGTCCTGGTAGAGTACCAGGGTAAAATATACGCCATCGGTGGGTTGGGCGACCGCAACAGGTGAGTTCACGTCACCCCATAAGGCTAATCACGTGACCTATGAGGTAGATAGCCTCACAAGGTCCATGTAAGCCTTAACGACACCCTCACAAAGTGAAGCGTTGGTAGAGGCGGCAGTGGCACACATTATTCTTCACAAGTAGGAATGAAAATTAGTTGCCAGATCAGCATCGCGTTGTTGTGGTTCGTTATACTTCGTGGCACGTCAGTTCGTCGCGCTAAAGGTCAAATATGTGCCATTTGTTCACATCGTCTAACCTTTCTGCATTATTGCAAATAGTTTCTTATTCTGCGTTCTCGTACGCAAGCAGAATGAGCCATAAGTAATAAAATAAATGTGCTTGGTGGTATATTCTTTCCGAAAACACTATCCGTAAATGAATTCAGTTACGTCCTTGTGCTTCAACGGCAGATTCCAATTATCTCTTTTCTTAGAATAGGAAAATAGACAGATGTGTATGTACATACATGTTATCAAAGAGGCTGACGTGTATACACATAGATGTTTCGTTTCTTGCACTTGTGCGCAAGTTCCTGTCTGATCTTTTTCAACACCCACATTTTGGTCAAGTTCTTTTTTTGTGAAGTTACTTTTCAACTGATGTTAGAATTTTTCGTTTCTGTAGCTATCATAAGGCGTTATCTTTCCTGTATATATAGAATAAGCTTGTGCTTTGTTTCTTCTACAATTTACTAACATCGCGCTGTTTGAAAATTAACAGACAGACAGACGGACAGACAGACACAGACAGACAGACAGACAGACAGACAGAGACAGACAGACAGAGACAGACAGATTATATGTCGAGATGTCATGACGCAGAAAGTGTACGCGTGAGGGTGGCACGTCGCGACTCTTTGGCACTCCCTACAGTTCACTAGGTCGTCTGCTACGCCGCTACTTATTGCGCGGCCCGATGGACAGAAATATAGATGACCAAAAATTAACACGACAATAAGCCAGCCATTCTGAAATAAACCGCAGAGCGCTGTCGTCTGCCGAGTGCTACGATCCGTCTGGTGGCCGGTGGAGGATGTTGAGCGGACGGCTGTGCTGCTCTCGCATGGCGTCAGCCTCCGTGATCCTGGGGTCATGTCGCCTGGTGCTTGCGGGTGGCGCCATGCGTCCTGTCAAGGACGACGGAAGCGCGTACCTCGTCGACGACGTGGTCGCGCTGAAGTTGCCGCAGCTCACGTAAGAGCCGCCTAAAGAATATTTTCAGCACGCACAGTCGCCCACATAAGTTTACAGGACACGGGAGTCGCGAAAAACCTGATTTCCCGCGAAACCTCTGCACACCGTCTCGAATTCAAGGTTTCGTTGTGTAGTAATAGGTTGCGTCCAAATTCATGGCCCCAGTGAAGGCTGCCTCAGGGTACAGAAAGCGATCTCGAAGGCCGTGCTTTTGCTAACAGCATGCGCCGGAAGCAATTGCTGCGCCGGAAACACGTCATAGACGATATATTTTGAACATAATCTGTTATTTTTGCAGTCTATATAAAGCATTAAATTCGAAGCGCTATGGTGTGAGAGAATACTGATATAACCTATCTGAATTCATTTGTCTGCGTTTATAGAATGCTCTTATATCTTTATAGAAAGATCTTATATCTTATATCGAAACTCTAAGAAAGACACAAGCCACGGAGTGCCCCTTTAATAATTTGCTTTAATAACTTCTTACGAGCGTGTTTCGGTTTCTGTTCCCATGAGGGTGTATGTGCTGTGATGTCAGAACATAGAAGGTAGTCATGTGGGAACAGACCATCGCGACGTTTTGGCACACGCTCCAGCCAACTCGGTCGTCTGCTATGCTGCTACGTGTTGCGTGGACCGACGTAGCAACATTACAGACTCGTGAGTGAGCAGAAGCAAGTACTGAAACGTCGTAATGTGTTGCTACCACGTGACCACTTTTTGTGTCATGACGTCACGACATTGCACCCTTTGGAAACAAAACCAAAACTGCCTTGCAGGAAGCTATTGTCAATTAGTGAGGGCGTTCTGAGGCTTGGCAGCGTTTCTTCTAGGACTTATAGGTCCAGCACATGTATTTAAAGCAAGAAAATAAGAACCTAGACATGCTGCATCATACTCAAAACATGGCGCTTCTAGTGATACTGAGAGTTGGCCCCTGTGCACGCATTCCCGAGACCACAGCAGGCAACGCTGTGGCGGACCAACGCGATGTGCATCGCAAAGTTTTGTGAAGATGGAGCTGTCCACTATGAGGTTTTGATGGAGAGAAGATAAAACAAGATAGGCAAAATGACTCCAGTATATGTGGTAAAACCTCATTGGCTCAATCCGGGTGAATAACTATTTGTCGCCGTCTCGTTTCAAAGGCGATGCCAATAGATATCATCATCATCGAGTTCACTGCCACCATAGTAAAGTTCAGATTCAGAGAAATCGTTGAGGAATCAAACAGTGTAGTAATTAATTAGAAATTTTTCGTCAGTGACATAATGTGTGCATTCCGCTTACATTTTATAGTGATTACAAGTATATCGACACTCCAGGCGCACCTTTGTCGTCGGCGTCGCCTAGATGTTCCGTATAAAGTCCAAGGGCGATAACATCGTCGCCGCGTGCTGTATGCTCTGTGAGTGAGTGAAAGCGCGCGAAGGGAGCCGATGATCGCAGCTCAATCTGGCGCCCGCAAGGGAGGAAAGCTGAGAGGAAGCGCACCGTCTTCCGTCACGCGAAAGGCCGTGGAGGGATGAGAGGGAGGGGGCGGCGTCGTTCTCCGGCAGCAACTGCGTATTTCGCGACCGCGCGCCCCTTTTGAGCCGAACCGACGATCGCGGCTCAATCTCGCGCCCGCAACGGACAGCAGCGAGGAGGCAGGGCAGGAGGGAGGGGTACTTTCCGTACTTCACATGGCCGCGCGCGTCCTATTTTGAAAGCGATGTGACGACAGCTCATACCTTTGTGCGGGCTGTGTTCTCGACGCTCAGTTTGCCTTGAAGCCATAGACAGCACGAAGGTCACTTCGCTCGCTGCTGCTGCCGCGCTTCCTCAGGCCAGCGTTTTGACAGCGAGTGTTCGCGGTCATCGAGTGCGATAGGTTTTTGTTTGACTATGCGCGTTGACACCGTGCTTGTTAATTTACTAGTTAGTAAGCGAATGTTTCCAAGTTTATATGGCCGATAAAAACTACTATCTCTACTACGTATGGCTGTCTGTAATTTGCTATTGCAATCGGTGCTTCTCCTTTCGGGCGAAACTGCGGCGTTTTGTCCCACAACTTCGTTCATAGATAATTAATTCTATTTCAATGATATTGTGATACTATACACGTTATACCGTACTCAGTGTCTCAATATTTCAGTGTATATACGTGCATGTGAAAAACAGAGAAGGTGACACCACATCAAGCCCAAATGAACAGCAAAACATATGGTGAATTTCGTGCAGCGAGAAACAAACAACAAAATCATAAGAGCAAATATACTGTTCCTTCCATCATATAAACAATAATAATGTTGCATATAAGAGTGAGAAAAACGAAGACCGGTGAAGGTGTTTGCGGCCCCAAGTTTGGAAAAGAGGAAGCGGACGACGTCGAGATCTTCAACCAGCTGGCCGCTCTTGAGCTCACCTTCGCGACCTAAAATAAATGGACCCTTTCAGCCATAATGGTGGTAAACGGTCTCCTTCACCCCGTACCAATAAGAATGCCTACATCTGAGCTGGAAGAAAAATTATTGCATAATAATTAGTGCATCACCTCTCTCAAGATGAAAAAAAAATACGAAAAAAATCCGCGCGACATCATTTTCGAGTTTCACCTACATTTAAATAGGAATTGTAAAAGTTGATTGATTGATTGATTTATTTATTGATTGATTGATTGATTGATTCGGTTTAACGTCCCAAAGCAAGGCTAAGGCTATGAGGGACGCCTGTAGCGGAGGTCTCAGAATTAGGTTAACAACCTGGGACTCTTTAATGTCCACCTGCATTGCTTAATCCGCAAGCGTGCTTGCATTTCCCCCCATTCCAAATGCGGCAGCCGCTGCCGGCAGTCGAACATCTTGCTCGGCAACGGGACGCCACAGCCTGCCCTGAGCCACCGCGGCGGGTGTAAAAGTCGAAATATACTTTTAGCAGGCATTCGGGGAAAACGTTCACTGCAGTAGGGATGCGCAAATATTCGAAGCATTCGAATAACGAATCGAATAGCGTCCCACTCGATTAGGGTATTCGAATAGAATATGTTTTCGAATAATTCAGAACGTCAACTCTGCGCAATTAAACGTAGAATTGGAGCAAGAAAGTACGATAAGTTTAATCCCCGCGGGCATATCATACGCACAAAGCATGAAAACTCACGTCTCATTCGAATATAGGTCGACCATGTTTGTTTTTTTAATTTTAACCAAAATGAGCTTAATCGACCAATATTCGTGAACGAAGCTAGCAAAAGTACCGAGCTAACGGAGCTCCACCGTGGCACCTCCCGTAAAGACACCCCGAAAGGTATATTCAGGCTAGCTTTATAGGCGTGCCGCATATCCAACGCACTCCACGGCACCGAGGATGACGTCGCTTGGGGCGCCGAGGACGCCTGCGAGGCATTCGGCGAGAATGACTTCTCTAGCAGTTCCTACGAGGATGGAGCTTGTGGCATCGACCAGCGAAATTTAGTAGCCGAGCTTACGGTAAATGAAGCCGTGTCATGTTAAAATCTTGCTGTTTTTTTTTTGTCAAAAAAGATATGGGTCGACCTATATTCGATTTTTTTTTAATTTCTCGGCGTGCTCAATATGTAGGGGTCGACCACCTATATTCGTGTTGTACCTCTCTTCGAGTAAAATGAGGTTCGTCGATCAGGGAGCCAGAATTTACAAGCTAAACAGCAATAGTTGGCGCTCATAATAATAATAATATTTGGGGTTTTACGTGCCAAAACCACTTTCTGATTATGAGGCACGCCGTAGTGGAGGACTCCGGAAATTTTGACCACCTGGGGTTCTTTAACGTGCACCTAAATCTAAGCACACAGGTGTTTTTCGCATTTCGCCCCCATCGAAATGCGGCCGCCGTGGCCGGGATTCTTGGCGCTCATCGAAGAGTCCTGTGTAAGCTCAGTAACTGTTCGTTTGTTCCTAATGGCCCATTTGTGCTTCCAAAGAAGAACACTTAATAGCGCGCAATGTAATGACAGAAACCTGCCAACACTGTAAGTACTAGTTCGTGAACATCGTCTTTTATCACTTGTGAAAACAGCTGCTCATTATTCGATAAGGATTCGATATTAGCCCCTTCAGTCACGGCGTCCCCATTTGTGGACGCGACCTATTTTCGCCATTTCGGGCAAGGAATTGAGCACGAACATTAAGCTTAGGATAAACTGAACATTCTGCTAACCTAAATTGATTCCATTTTACTTCTGAATTATATGTATCGTTACAGGGTACCGCTTTGGTGACGGTACTACAGTATTTTACGTGACGTTTGACGTAGAGCACGTCGGTAGCAACCTCGAAATATTTTTTTTTCTTTTTGAAATACTTGCCGCCAATAAACGAGAAGAAAGGGGGTTAATCGAGAGGCCCATTTTCATTAGTCATATCATAAGAAGCCAACAAACACTGACACCAAGGACAACACAGGGGAAATTACTTGTGCTTAATAAATGAAATAAAGAAACGATAAATCAATGGAAATTAAAGTGGATGAAGAAAACAACTTGCCGCAGGTGGGAAGCGAACCCACAACCTTCGCATGGCCAATAAGCCAATAAGTCATTTATGCATGTAATTCGAGCAGGTGATTGATTTTTTTTTTTTGTGGAGAAACGTAGCACAACTGACTTTCTAATATCCAAACATTTAAATACTCTGCAATTACGATGACTCATCATAATGTGCCCAAAGAGTCGTTCTACCGCCTTGACTTGCTTTCAGTGGAGACTCAAGCACCCTGGAATAAGATTACGCACGTTTCACACATGTATCATAAATTAATCATACTTCGTACCTGAAGGGGTTAAATTCAATTCGATTTTGGAAATATTCTATTCGTATTCGATTCGGTCTCTAAAATTACTATTTGCACACCCTTACATTGCAGTTTGACACTGGGTGAGCTGGTGAGGATCCGCGGTAAAATGAGGGTATTTCGAAAAGAATAGTAAACGACGAGAAAGGAAAGACACCATGAGCGCTTCCCCCAACTAAAATTTATTTGAACAAAGCAAGTATTTATGAACGAGCAGTACTAACTTCGCCGTGAGCAAAATTACGTGAAAATCACACGCACGGGTGAAAGGCAGTAAAACAACCAAAACAGAGCGAATTCATAAATCAAGATTCATCGCATCTGATTCCGGTGAAATCGAAAACGATGCCCTGGTAGCTGTACTTGGAACTGTATTGCATTGGCCCTTAGTGTATAGTCTTGCGAAAGGGAAAAATAAACTAACGCCCACCACTTATAGCACCAGTCAGAGGGAAACCTTTTTTAAGCCTTGTGTCCTGCGAGAGCTCAGTGCTAATAATTGAGCGACTTCCGGGGTCGCCAAGGGATTCCGGATGGACGCACCGGATTAGCGAGGTTGCAGCTGAGGCTTCACACGGAGGCACGAGTGAAGTTTCAGTCGAGTCCCCGAACACTTCCTATCCACAGCCTTAGGAGTCAGCCTTTTCATAAGCCAGTGACAGCCACTCGCCTGCAACCAGCAGGGTGGAAATGGTAATTAATTTATACGCACTTGCGCGATACAATGGGAACGGCAGTATGCACCGTCTTGAATAAACTTGATATGTCGTGTGTCGTTGTTTCGTCAGGCGAACGCGTTGCTGTTCATACCGAGAGCATTCTATATAATTGCAAAACGTCCCGCAAAAGTAATTCTTTCAAGCTTCATAATTATAGTCAATCCATTTCGATTTATAGTATACCAGTAATGTCATGCCTCTTCGTGCAAGACAGTTCAAGGAATAAAATTGTGCTATTTGTCACAGGCAATTTGAAAAATACGAAAAACAGAAAGAAATAAAACGCCCCATAAAGCACTATGCATCACCAAAGCGTCGGGGTGGTAGAGGAAGAAACTACAATTCGGAGACGCTCTTCTTTTGGCGTGACACAAGAAATGAAGTCGAAAAAATATCTACAGTTCTGCTCTTTACTGTACAATCTGTGGAAGTTCGCTACTTGGTGTGTGTCTCGCGTCCTATGGCAACCCATAACACAGTCCTATGGCAGCGATGGCGACTGCAATTTCTTCATCTGAATGCGCAGAGCCATGCGAGCTTCTTCGCGTGCTCACACTCGTTGATACCTTTGCGCACCGACCATTCTTTTCTTAGTCAGAAATATTGGCACATCGATGCGTTTTCGTCGACTGACTACGCATGACTAGAGCGCGCTACATAGCACGACGTCAAAATCAGGGCTATATATATATATCAATCGAGAGTGTCGTCCGGATTAAGGAGCTCAGGTTCAGCATGTCGCGAAATCGCAACGACGAACTAGAAGAGATAAGGCCAGAAGGCAACAGAAAACAAGCTAGAAGGACCACACAGGACATGTACAGAGCTAATATCGCATTAACCATTGCAATTATATTGCACTTAGCTGCTGACGCAGTATTTCCTTCGGCGACGTATACGTTAACACGCAGCCTTGTTTTTTTTGTTTGTTTGTTGTTTTTTCATATACAAGAATTATCATGCATGTAACATGAGAACATCCCTGACGTCAGACAAAGCGTCACAAGACGTCGCTACGAGCGCTGTTGCTGACGTATCCGGAAAATCGGTATACCAATTACTGGTATAGTTCTGCGGTAAACCCGCATGGTGGAGAGAAGTAATAAAGGGAAAATTAGGCACCCACCCAATCCTAGCAACTGCTACAAAGGAAAGCCATGTGGGTTCTCTGTAAGAAAAGCCTCGGAGTTGAAGAAAAATGCGTTAATACTTCTACGGCAGAGCTAAACTTGTCTGCTTACAAAACCCGGTATATCAGATCTAGCCACATTACGCACGCTGCACATACAATGCTTGCTACAGTTAACTCTGGCGCAAGGTTCTGCGGGAGCCACAGGCTTGATAGTACAGCCAGCATGAAAAATGGTGGGTGAATAAGTGAGTTTGACTATAGATTTCGACCTTCTGACTTCAGTAGTTACAGCGGCAATGCAGATCAATCATTTTCAACAACATATTTTGTAACAAATGCAACAATTCGCAATGTTTATGTATGTGAGAAGAGACTTCTTGCCTTGCCACGAGAGAGAATTCAAGGGGCTTAACTTTTTATTAGTTACAACCACATGAAAAAAAAGAGACAGTGAAGTCGGAGGAAGAAGGAAAAATTTATGTTTGGCGATGCTCTGTCATAGTGACAAAGCATAGATGAAATCAACTGTTGTATTTAATTAAAATGCTTAAATCCTGAGGAAAAGGAAATGGAGTTGCTGTTCAAGAAAATGGCGATTGGTAGGAAATTTAGAAAGATAAAGCGTGCAATAAGCAACGGCCACGATATATGTATCGAGCAACAATAACGAAAATTAGACAAACCCGTCTACTGCTCCACATCTCCCGTAGTAGCTTAACGTTCGCAGTGCCGTAGTTCCCCCCAGTTATTCTTGTATGAAACAATGCGCTGCGTGGTCTGCATCACGCAGGCCCGAACACCTCGTCAGTGACCAACGCTTACCGAGGCTCCCATCGGCTCGGCTATCCTCCTCCATGACGGTGCTGGCCAACGGCAGTCTGCTAGTCGTAGGGGGCGCCACGTACGGCTCCACGGGCTTTCGCAGCCTCGACGACGTGCTCCTGCTCAAGCATCCTGGCGCTGACGTCACGTGGACCAAGCTGTGCCCGATGCCATTCCGGGTTCACTCGGCACTGTTAGTTGCCATCGGTGAGTGCAGGACGCAAATAAGTGCACAAATGGTGCTTCAGTCTTTACGTACGTTCACGACACCATTATAGCACTTCCTTTTTTCTCGTTTATAAGACGTTCGACAAAATGGCTTTTCTTTAATTATTACCCATCATAGAGTGTGAATGAGTAAACAGGGTGTGCATATATAACAGCTCGTTTAGGCTCAGCAAACGTGAAATACGACATTTCAGGCAATTAGCAGAATGTGCTACGCGTTTATGCTCGGCAAATGTGAAATACGACATTTCAGCCGATTAGCAGAATGTGCTACACTGTGAAATACCCAAGTTTGTAACCTTGTAACACACACACGCACTGTACATGCGTATTTACGCAGAGTTCAGAAACAGATGCATACACATCATTTTGCTGTGCTGAAACGCACGAAGAGAACGCAGCAGCTTGCCGAATCGAACGTGACTAATTTGTCGACGCGACAGTGCGGTGAGCAAAGAAGTTCGCTACTTGGTGTATGTCTCGCATTTCGCATTTATCGAAGGAGGTCTATTCTGAAATGCATCCCAACTTCACACATTCAACGATATATGCGCGTGCCCACAGAAAACGGAATAATTTTGAAGGTAATAACAGCGACACAAAAAAGAGAACATAAAACAATGAAGCACAGACTGAAAATTTAGAGGTTTTGTTGCCGAAATAGCAATAATAAAGAGGGAAAACCACAGTAAACGTTACGCGACTACAAGAACGATTGTCGCACTATAAAACATACATTTGCGAGCACCCATCTTCCGCTTTAACCAAAAAAAGAAATTGGTCGACCTGCGCATAATATAATCGGCGCGCAGAACTCTGCACATGTTTTATCTTTGTTTTTGCAACTTAATATTGCTCTCTTCCCAATAAACTCTCCGATTTTTTAGTCAGCCCCTTTGTAGTGTGTTATCTTTTCTTCTCTAGTCGTTTTTTTTAAAGCAAATCTTCCAAAGAAGTGTAGTCGCGACAACAGGGTTATTTCAGCGATAGCTGCAGTGTATATGAAATTTTACTAAAACGTCAAAGAGCAAATGTCTGCAAGGAGCGGAAAGAAAATTTCCAGTCGCGACCTTTACCACCATTAACCTACTCTTTCCATGATTTCTAGTAAGGTACGTGTTACGCAAGAGAGGACAACAAGCATTATCAGAAAAATAACAACGATCACGGGTAGTTGTGCGATTCTTGAGAAACGCCGGCAGTGCACAAAGGTAACAAAATAGCAATAACATGGTCTAGAAAGCACGGAAATAACCTGCAGGCAACGCTTGTGATTTTCTGCACCACGGATAACTCGAGTACAGCGCTGTTGTCTGCCGTCTGCATTGTAGAGAGCTTTATATGGGTTCTTTGTCGGCGTAGTAACACAGCACCCTTTCTCACTCACCTGCACATGCATGCACTATCTCTCTATGTCATGTGCCCTAAAGCGCACAAATATGACGTCTTACTTTGCGGCTTTACGCGACATCGTTTTCTACTTGAATTTACGACGAAGCCGAAACGAGGGTACGCTGGTGTGACGTCACGGTCTTTATCCGCCCATGAACGGCCAAGACGCGCGAACATATTTTGAAATTAGTGACGCAGCTCTGATGACGTACCGGCGCTTTGCTGTGCGCGCGACATTCAACAACTTTGGCTCTCATTTTCTCCGGTGGCAGCGAAGTTTTCCGCGACATAACTGAAAACAGCATTTTGAAAGAATACTGGGCCGTCCAAAAGCGACTCGCAGCGCGTGAATCGACGATTGGCTGACGAGGACAAGAGGGACAGACGGGACAGCCCGATAAGTTGCGTCTCGAGCGGCGACTGCACAACGCAGGCGTCCAGAAGGACGCGTCGTTCGGGAACGTGCAGGAGCGGCCAAGTGGCGACGACTCGCGGCGACCGAGGAAATCGCAGCAGCGGCGGCGGCGCTGCCGTCGCCTTCACCAGAAGCGGCGGAGGCACGGCGTGCGCGCCGTTCGACGTTCTTGGCCTACTCTTGTGAGGCGTGCGAACGATTGTCGCCGAATTTTTTAACCGTGACACTAAAGTGAGAAAGAAAGGTGGCTGAACTTCCGCTAACTTTTGCTGCAACGTCGCTAAAGTTGTCGTTAGAACTTTGGAGTAAATTTTAGGTGCCGTAGGCGCTTTGGAACACTGCAATATAATTTAACGTTGGCGTATGTCTAGGGTCCGTGCCGGGTGAGGAATAAACAACAAATTTGGCAGCAGTGTGCAGGTGGCTCTTACCTCGCTGGTATACTTGCATAACAACGGACGATGACAACGGAAATTCGGCGTTTGCACTCAGAGTTTCAGGTTACAAGTTCAGTACGAATCAAAGGAACACAGGTAATCTGGTCATTCTACCAAGCGAAGGGTACACTTAAGCGAAGGCACAATTAAGATCCACATAACAACTGCATATTGCGCAACATTTATTCCCTGAACGAACGCACGCATTCGCAGAGTAACCGCTAAGCCTCGATAAAGGAAGATCCGTGCACAAACGTGAACTGCCACCCCACGTGGCACACGCTTTTGTTAGGCGTGGAGAGCGCCGAGATTACCCACAACACCTGTTCTCGTTTCAAGATTGCACCCAACGTCAATGCAAAAAAGGGTCGCACAGCTATCATGCCATTTAGATGCTTAATGACACCTGTGTCAACGTTTATAAGAAAATCGATCTGTGTTTATGACTATATGCAAATGAGTGGTTCTTTCATTTTTGGCAACAGATTGTTGGTGTATCGGGCGTCTAGAATTTTGCGATAATCGAAAATACACGGTTAACATTAAATGCAAAGAAAATATTGACATTCTCAGTTTTTACGTGCCAGCACCCCCTATTGGCGCACGCCTTATTGGGAACATTGGATTAATTTCACCCACCTGACGTTCAACAATATGCATATACCTGAATATAACTGCGCGTGAGTTTTTTCTTTTCATCCCCACAGAGCGTTGAATGACTTACCTGGATTTGCCGAATCGAAGCCGCATTGACGATTGCTCAGGGCTGCATTCTAAATCAGTTGCAATTAATGGTAGACGACATATAGGACCGGTTCCGAAACATGCACACCAAAAATACGGCGGCGTTTATAAATGTTCCACGTATCATTTTCTTAAGTCACTTTGGTTCAGCAGAGCTGCGCTGTCCGTAAAGTACTTCTGGAACAGCCAGCGTAGCTCCCGAAAACATACCGTACACATACACTGCACCAACTTCCAACGATCTGAATTTATTTCTAGGATCGAAATATATAAGTACTGCTGAAAGAAAAAAAAAACACATACGAGAGACAAGGAGCACGAGTGCCAGGAAAGTGCAAAAAAGGGGGTTCTCGTTTTCGCTGCTACACACAGATACGGACAAAGCCTCATAGATATGGCGTAAAGTGACGTCATCGCTGGTGCCTCCTGACGACACCGGACAAAGCAGCCGAAGGCAATAGGCCCACACAAGGAATTTCGTGACGCCGGAGTATGCATATAGCCGGAGAGCATAGCGCGCATATGGAAAAGGCAACCAACCAGAACTTTTCCGCGGCGGGAATGATAAAAGACAATCGCGACAAATCGCGCAACGGCCACGCTTGTGGACGTCTTTATCGCCGCAGCAAGCACGTGAGAGATATGCTCGTAGCAGATGTCAGTGCTGGGATCACTGCTGCACGATGCCGAAAAAAAATGCGATGTCGTTCTTCGCGGTGCTTGCCCACGTCAATGAAACGGCCGCTGCTCATTGATTCCCCTGACCGGTGGCGAGCGGCATGCCGCAAAAGTACCCCCGAGAAGCATTGTGCCGGGCTTTAAAGGGCCCCTCACCAGGTTTGGCCATTTTGAGCTGACAAGCGCAGAGCATACATTGCGCGATAACGATCGTGTCTACAAACTATTACAACGCTATAAGCGCCGCGGAAAGATCTGAAATTTCAAACCGAACGCCGCTTTTCCTTCTCGCGGCAGCCGCACTCCAAGCCGGAGGATGACGTACTCGCGGCCTTGCGCCTACGTACTCGAGTCAGCAGTGTGACGTCGCTCGTGCTGACACGTGACTTCGAGAATTATTCAACGCACCATCTGTTATTTGTGTGATCTGTTGCTTGAATTGACAAATTGAAGTTTAGAGAAATAATAAAACACACAAACGGAATATCCGCGGCTTCTTTCTTCTTTTTTTTATTTACTTCGTACCGAAGCAAGCGAGATGTACTTCCGCTTCGTCTACTTGTTCCCACGTGCGTGCAGTC
Organism: Dermacentor variabilis; assembly: GCF_050947875.1. NCBI lineage: Eukaryota > Metazoa > Arthropoda > Arachnida > Ixodida > Ixodidae > Dermacentor > Dermacentor variabilis. Next base: position 13,502,553 of record NC_134578.1, on the reverse strand, counting down.
GCGTGCGCAGGCACCGAAACTATGCCATTTTCCACCGTGATCCAGCGCGTGATCATGCTCTGCGATCCGCTTGTGCTGCCTCAGTATTCGTGTAGCACTGACTTATGCTGCTAGTCAGGTGTCCGTGCACAGCGTGCAAAATCGTGCGCTGCGCGAAACGATAACAGCTCGCACGCACCGCCGCCAGCGGAAGTTCGCATCGCCGAAAAAAAAGCGAGTAGAAGAAAGAAGTGAAGGCGGGGTCCATCACGAATGTGTCACGCGATCCTCGAAGTCCGGCATGGGAGAACGCAGGGAAGGAATTTCGCTTGCGAAGACTAGACGGGGCGAGTGGAGAGGCAGTCTCGTTATGCAGGGGAGGTCGCCTGCTGAAATCATGGGTTCGGAGCGCTGAAATATATATATCTCGGCTATTAATGAGCCGACTTGAAAACTTTTTGCGGCAGGACGCTCCCTAGAAGAAACGTAACAACTTCCAGCGTATAACCAAAATTTGCCATGGGGCCTGGTGAGGGGCCCCTTAATTGTACCCACATCGCTCCACGGCATATAAAAGCGTTGCCGCATGCCAGTTCTCGTGGCGCTTTTTGCCGCCTGCGTTCTCCCGACAATACCACTTGCAACATCAGGAGCATACTGTCGAATGCCTTTATAACGAAGTGCTTATGCCTCCGCAATAATTCATTGCACAGATCACTTCGTTGTAGAAGTCGCGCAGCTCGCAGTATAACCGTAACAGAACTATTCCTTCGTTATACCGGTCATTTCGTTGTAGAGGCGCTCGACGGTACATATAGCGATGACGATAATTGTACGCACTCGCCAGCGAAATGCAACAATCACAGCTGCATCGTCGGCCCTCGTTCGCATAAACGAAACCTCGGCAGAACAGAAAGAAAGACAATCGAGTTGCACCACGTTGCTGGTTTGCGGCTTCCACGCGAGGCTGGAACATCGTGCACGTGCCCTCCCTTGCAGGCACGGACGCGTACGCCATAGGCGGCTGCACGGACCACCAGGACGGTGCCGGCACCCACGCGGACATGCTGGTCATGCGAGCAGGTTGCGCAGGGCACCACCACGAAGACCACGAGCTGTGCTGGGAGCCCTGGGGCACGCTGCCCGGCCGGTTGGTCGGCTTGGAAGCCGTGCTCTTCCGCGCCGAGGACGCCCGGCCCAGCGACCCGAGCGCCTGACGGCGGCCGGGAAGCGCATTACGGGGGCGGTGGCGTAATATTGCGCGCGCACGGCGCGAGATTCGTTCTTCGTATAGAAAAGGAAATATACGCATACATTTCAAGTTTCAGAAAAGTCGGAGCGTTGTCTTACGTTTCCCAACGAAGCACTGGGGGCTCCTCTGTACGCGAAAAGCACGAGTGTGCCGACGTTGGCCTTTGTAGACGAAAACAGCATTAAGGTATACTACAAAATTTGAGCAGACGTTCACATTACCAATGATGTATGCAAAATTGCGTTCAGCAATGGGCAATGTTATCGCTAATTTGTACACGTCGTTGAATTTAAAAAATAGATTTGTACAAGCTAGATGACGTTTTTTTATGACTTGCATATTCCAGGAAAACTAATTTCGAACGAAGTGCACTTTAGCATTAAAAATAAGAGTTGGGTTATAAGTACCTAATGTATTGACATGTGAAATATCTTGAAGGTATATGTCTTAAAGGGACATTAAGGGCAAATATGAAGTAAAGCTAAAGTAATAGTGGTCTAGGACATCTAAGGCGTCAATATTCTCGCGAACAGGGCTGTAATTGCAGGACACGATTAGCGACTCACCCGGCACATCCAATTACTAGCGCGATAACGAAGGCAATCCTCTTTATGATTGTCACTAGTGCTCATATACGTTTCGCTGTAAGTTTTCGAGGTTGGACAGGGCCACTGAAGAACCGCTGTCGGCTTGCTGGCGTTCTTTCAGAACTGGCCGCTACCGTTGCCTGTGTCCTTTTGAAGTAGCGCATGCAGTTGTCAAGCGTTATACAAAGGGACACAATTTTGAGCTCGGTTTCATGATTACTGGGCGCTGTGCAACGGTGAACGCTGTCATTGTGGGCTGACTCGACTGATGAGCCCGAGGATGGGTTCAATCCCAGCCGCGTCGGTCGCGTTTCGATGGTGGCGAAACGCAAGGCGCCTGTATACTGTGCGACGTCAGTGCACGTTAAAGAGGCCCGTGGTAGAAATTATTCCAGAGCCCTCCACTGACCCGTCCCTCATTACCAATGTGTTGCATTCGCCACTTATCCCACGTCACCAAGAAGTCGCGAGCTGTGTTTGACGATTTGAGGGGGCTGTGCAATTATTTTATGCCTAAATAATCTGTCTTAGTACTTGAGCAGAATCACCCTTTAAACGCAACTGGCGTTATCTCCGGCCGCAGCTACCATGCTGCACGCCTCCAGAAGCAGCTACTACCTATTATAGTGCTTTCAAATGCTGTCAAGTAGATAACCAAGGTGCGAAAAACCTCCCTACTTAATCAGAGCCGCAGCGCAGGTGGGACTTTAAACTTTAATTTTCAGTTCGCTTCAGTGCTTCCGAAGCAGCCGACAGGGCCGCTGTGTCCACGTGATCCCTCATGCGACGTCACGCCGACAGTGGCGCGAGCTTTTCCAGTGGTGGAGCTCGCCCCCAAAACATGCGCGCTGTACCGCCACACACTTCATAAATGTGAAACAGGGTGATTTAGTTGATGTCACTGAATGAAGTGGAGAACTTCTCTGTAATCTCATGCATCTGAAGTCAGACCAAAGGCTTAGGCAGGACTCATGCAGGTATTGTACTGGCAGGACAGAATCTTTATGGCACTCGTAATGAAAAGAGCATTGTATTGCATTACAACAGAAAAGAAGATGCTGCTTGTCCAGCTCTGATTTTTTAGAAAAAAAAATTCATTGACGTTACCCTTGGCAATGATGCGGGTGGTCGAAAGGTTTCGTTTTTTTTTTTTTCACTCTGCGCCGCCCGCGATTTCGCGTTTCAGTAATTTTGTGATCACTTAGTGTTGCGTTGTTTCTGCTGGCTCGTGAAACGCACACAAACTGCAAGTAGCAGAAAAGGCCACGTCCATGTGGTGTTACGGGATTCCCGATAGGATCATGTACACCTCTTGACCAATAGCAGCCGCAGCGGCAAATCCAACGCTCGTCTTGCGTTGGATTGCGCAGAAAACCACAGCGCCATCTGTAGGATGCCGTTTTACTAAAGAGGCGGCAATGGCGTATGCAACGTCACCACACTCTGCTTGAGGCGGGCTATTTGTATTGTGCTAGAAGTATGCAGACTCTTCAGATGCAATTTCCTCATAAACCGAGTCTTTTCTTGGCACGAAACAAGAGCTGCAAGGTTTTGGAAATGGTAATTTAACAGTCCACGTAGGCTTAGTATTTGCCTTTATAGTGTCCTTTAAGCATTTTGAGGTATTCTGTAACAATCGCTAAAATGAAAATAACAGATCCAGCGGTACAGTCGAACTTCGTTGTAATGAACAGGCTTATGCTTATGCGATAAAGACAGTTCAATGGATCAGGCATTCCGATACATGGCCAAACTCGCCAATATAGAACCCAATTAAGCTTTTGTGATGTATTTGATGCATATGCATTTGTTATCTACAGTGGAGAAAAAAAAACCAATCAAGAAACCCATTTAATTCATAACGAAACTATGGCTAATAATTTTTTACTGTGCCTTGCACTGTCTCTTAAAGAGTCACTTAGCATATGGCGCACAAGCGTAAATGGACGGCCGGAGTGCTACATATCCAATGTCCCATTTGTTATGGAGTTCTCTTGCACGAGTACTGGACAGTATGTTTTGAGTGTTCAATATGAAGAACAATTCTCTTTATCCAGGTTTGTTATATTCAGGCTAGACTGGTCAGTTTTGCTCTGTAGCCATAAGCAAAAAATTAAATTATCAGAAGACATGCTTACAGCTGCCAAGCCTTTGGTGCTACTTGGGCAACTTTCGAACAGGTGTCGCCAGACTAAAGTAGTTGAGACTTCAGGTCACATCAGAGCATGTCTCACACATTCAGTGATATTACAATGGTTCACTGTGTGATGAAAGCCTCTCATAAGGATCTCCAATTGATTGCGTCTTCCACCTGCAGACTCCATGCCTGCAAATATCATTCCACCATGCTCCCTTGTTCTCTGTACTCCTGCACTTCCCATTCTGTGAACTCTTAATAGGCCAGCAGTTTTCTGCCCACTGCATTACATGGCTTGTCCAACTCTATTTCTTTCCCATAACCTCAACTAAAATATGGGTTACTGCTACATAATGTCTAGTATACACCATTCCCTGTCCGTCTCTTAACCTTCAGCTTGTATAATTTCTAATCTATCACACATTTCATGGCCCCTAACAACTTCTCGAGCTTGTTCATTAACCTCCAAGTTTCTGCTTCGTATGCTAGTAATGGTAGAATGTAGTAATTGTACACTAGGATAGCTAAGCCGCTGGCAATGACTAGGTAATGCACAACTTATGCGCTACAACCCATCTTTAGTATTCTGCAAGTTTTCTTCTCATAATCAGGAGCTTGTGCAACTAATTGGTCTCAGTAAACATACCCTTGCAGATTGTAGAAGCTTACTGCATCTCACAAATTCCGATTAGCTTACCAGGCTATTACCTTAGTACTCCGCATCTTTATACGCATCTATACAGCAAATGAAAGGATAAAAAGTGAGACAATGCACATAGCTCAAGATAGAGTTGATCTTTTATTTATCTCTCAACACAAGAAACCACCTGCTCATACAAATACCTCCAAGGGCATCCAGGTCTTTTCCTAGTTCTCTAACCGTATGCGTAAGGTGGAAAACATTTCTCAGCATGACTCAATCACTTACTGCACTCGCTCTCAATGAACCACAGCCACCGCAGTTCGTGCAGCAGTGTAGGGCAATATATCGAGCAAGAGAACACGGCACCATAAACACAATGTAAGTTGCCAAAGTCCACAACTCCATGTTTAGCAACAGTGTGCAATCAATGATGGCACAACACAGAGCTACTCTGCAGTGCTAGAGCAGTGCAATTGGAACGAGCTGCAGGAACAAACCATGCATGGTTCATGTACTTGATACACTGTTACAAGTTTGTGACCCTCAAATGAGCTTTCAGTATACCGCTGACACGACCCAGCAGACGTGATATTCACAAGGAACAAAAGAAAGAAGATTCACTACTACTTCGCAAAGTCGAGTACTCTTCACAGTGGGTGCTGTACACACAGTTTCACGTGGTGCTAAGAAGGAAGAGGATTTGCAGAGCAATAAATAATGTACAAGTCATCTGTGCACACAGAGGTGTGCCGTCCAAGTTTCCCCTTCGCTTCTACACACAGTGCTGCCTAACTGTACAGCTTCCAGACCGTACCAAGTCTCGCAAAACATTCTATTACATTGATCTCAAAGTGTTTGACACACAAGAACCCAAACAATATTTTGGACACACACAAGGGCAGTCCTCTCTCCCAATCAAGGTAGGGCGAATTGCAACACCTGTACATTAAAAAATAAGAGCAAATGTTTGATAAACTAGCACTAGTGCAAACAGCTAATTCCTACAGTGTTGCCCCTTCATACCCAAATGGACTAGCTGGCTTGAGTCAACCACATGACACAGTTTCATGGTAATCAATGAGGGGCTTCAAAGCATCAGCAAAGAGGGAACACATACACCTACGACTACGTTTGGTTTCATTGCTGCCTATGAAGGTTTCTGTGGTGATCTGCACACCACATCATTTAAACGTCACCCTCTTGCTTTGTCTGCTGCAAACGGTGCTTGAGGATTGCACAAGCTAGCGCACGTCCAACGACTAACGGTTTGGGAGCTGAAATAATCCTGTCGCAGAACAGGAGTGCACTCAGAGCCGTTCACTCACTCACTCACGCAACGAATATTCATGACAAAGACTATTTTGGCAGCTGCACCAGAAGCATACGAAAATAACTTTAAAATAAAACCTGAGTCGGGCACACCCTTAAGTGCATCAAAAGACTGCGAAAAAGGGCACGACATTCGGGCAGCTGCAAGAGGTTAGAGAATACTTGCGACCTGCCAGTCATAAACGATGTGGAGAGCGATATTTGGCAACAAAATGATGAAGCAAACAATTTAGCCATTGAGCCTATTATGAAGCAGTTTTTTACACTGAAAAGCAAATATCACGCAACATCAACAATGAGCCCACTCATTGTGTTGCTCTGTTGCCTCTGTATGCAAATGCATCTCAGCACTGTATTCTATGCATTCAGCGTAGGAGTGAAACGCTTAGTTTTTTATGAACCCAACACCGCAGATCACCAAATACGAATGAGAATTGAATTCCCACACACGTCTAGACTTACAAGTTCTATTAGTTAGAGAAGTTGGGCTGGATGTAAAGACATGGGAAGTACAACATATAACACTGTATGCCATATAGCATTTGCATCTCATACAAACTTTTGTTATACTGTGTCAATATAAAAAAAAAAAACTTTCCCTATTGCAAGCTTTTATCAAGTGTGTAGCAAGAGCTCAACTAGACCGATGCATGTTTTATCATTTGATACAATTTCCCAATAAAGATAAAAAAGCCAGATCTAATAAAAGAGGTTCAGCCAATTTTGCTTTCACGTTGCCAGAGCAAATTTCCCTTACCATGATTCGTCAAACACTAAGCTGTACTCAGAAACAAAATAAGCACAGCAAATGTACCATACACATTTCCTTTCACAGATCATGGAACTGCAATGCCAGAAGACAAATAAGCACACACATTTATCTCAACATGCACATTACTAGATGCTTGTAACTGGTGAGAGTAGCGTTATGTACAAAAAACAGATATGCAAAACCATGTCACAAAACAACATACTTTTATGACATGCATGCGCAGTGTTGAGAACACCACTCACCTTGTGGACTTGGAGGAAGATCATGCCAACATCAACACACACTTCAAAAGGTTTCAAATAGGTACATTGCTAAGCAGACACTCTACAAGCGGTGAAAAAAAATGAACACTGATGGTACAACGAATCTATGGTTGCTAACAAAAAAAAACTTTCAGTCAAGGTGAACTGCTGAATAATGGCAGAATGTGCTCAAGAAATTCCCTAAGTGATTGCACATGGTACACGCTGTACAAGCTCATGTGCCGCGCGTTATAATCGCGTCGCCAGCTGAGCCAAAGCTTCACAAAAGGCGCCTTCGCCAACATGATCGCAAAGCTGCAACAGCAGGAGCGACTTGCTTGAATCGTGCGAAAGTAGTTCAGCGACATGTGTCTCTGCAGCCGACTCGGACTCGCAAAACAATCGTTTCCATCACTCTAGCAGGCAAAGCACACAGGAACCTTCAGTCAGTATGAATACAAAGGGTGCCAAGATCTTGGGTTCACTAAGAAACTATGGTTAATTATTAAGGGTGTGCTGACAGTCCTGGGCTGCAAGGTTTAGCTGCAGCAAGAACTAATTGTGGTGGTTGTTTTAAACATTCTTTTAAAAAATTAGGCCATCTTAGAGAGAGAGAATCCACTCAATCTTCAGTGACATAAGTAAAAAATAAAGAGCCTGTACAAACACTAATCTGTGAACATGACGTTTAATTGTACATCTGAAGTGCATTTGAATTTATGGAATTTTCAGCGCATACGTCATGCATGAAAATAAAGCAATATGCACAATTAATAGCATGTTGTATCGTGACCCAATTGCTACAATGTGCTCAAAAGGCACATCACACCAGTAGTCTATCAACTTGAGCTTGGCGCCTTCCATATTCAACCTGTAGTTGTATATTTCTTTTCTCTTTCTTTCATTCGCATGAACTTTGGCATGCCTTGTTTATCTGGTAAGCACAGTTCTGGGAGCGAACACTTGACAATGAATAGCAGAACACAAGAACATCGCAACATCCCCTCCCTGCTCCAATTCGCTCGCGTCATGAGACATGTTTGAATATACGGCCTTTACAAGAAAGACGCTAGGGGGGGGGGGGGAGTCATCATGCACAGCAGGCGAGATTAGAAAGATCAAGATATCTGGCATTGAAGTGGAGATGGTTGCTATCCACTTTGCCTAAGTTGGCTTCCTGAAGAAGCCTTTCTATGCAGAACATCGCCAGTAAAGCCAAAAAGTACAACTCTGTTTGTACCACTTCTACACGACATCCACAGGCTGTGTTATCACAAGCAAATTATAGTAAACGCTTAAAGAGTCCCGTATGACTTAAGCTTTTTATCAAGAAACTTCATCTTCTGTGTTTTTTTCCCTCAAGTCAGTGTCATTTCTTTTACAGTTTGGGCCCTTCTGCATAAAAAAATTTCACACATTAATTCGAGTGGTAAACTTTATTGAAGCTCTAAGATTTTTAAGTAAATGAAGCATCTGTTTGTCTCTTGAAAATAAGTTTGGCCTTGGATTTACTGGAAAAGAAAAAGACTTCAAGTTTACATACACAAAACAATTTTGTTCTTGCAATTCTTACAATGTAAATTTGTTCTAAGTGCCTCGTAACAAGCAGACATTTCCGGCAAACAAGTTTCAAACAGATGCAGTGAGTACATAACTGACAAAAACTTGCTCAAGAAACAAGAACAGCCGACGATTTAAACACTCCCCATTGAAATTTTCCCATGAAGCATGCGAAGATCTGTATGACGAGAAAGTGCAAATACAGATTTGTGCAAAAGCTTGCTTCTTTAAAGGGCTACATTATGGGTGAGAGGCTCAAAATGCAAGACTTGAATGTTGCTATCACACATCGGCCAAAATCTAGTCAAGCATTTCTAATGAGAACGCACTCCAAAAGTCTTCCAAGCAGAAATTTTGCTTTTACAAAGCATGGTCCGTTTAGTAGACGCATACAGGTGGAGAGAGCTTGAAGTTATCTATGAGGTCATTAATGGCGCCTATTTTGCACATACCACGCGGCTATCACCTTATGTACAAGGTTTCAAGCCTACATTGCAATTGAAGGACACTAATTGCTGAAAAGTGCAACGATGTCTAGACAATCTCAGATACACAAGCCACCTTTCTGGCATAGAAGTGAGGCTGGCTGCCTTCCCATAATTTTAACTGCACCCCAACTGAAGGTTACAACTGTCCTCGGCCTAAAAAGTAAATCTAAAATTCATGAGATTTTGTACCCTGTGAAGAATTTTGAAACCACTGCACTGCGCTAGCTTTAAATTCAGGTGGCTACAGCTGCACGATTCCACTGAGTTTGTACCCTGAAAGTACAATAGATGAAAATCAAACATCTAAGCTGTGCACAAGGTATCACCGACTTTGAATCAAACTCGACACAAAATATTTCATCCGACATGGGGGTTGTTAATCTTAGCTCAATGTAGCTAACAAAAGACCATGCTGTTGTAGGCTGTGCTCTTCCCAATGCACGAAACCCATGCAAGAACTGCAGCCATTGGCTGTAATCAGCATGGACGTATACATTGCCAAGCTCTACAAGTGGGTTCATTTGCTTCCTCAAGCAGTTTGATTGCTCAGTGCCCCATGCCAAAAGAAAGGCAAAAACATTCATGTAGAAGATGAAGATTCATAACAAGTTTGTATAACGAGAAGTTGTTTCACTGCCCTCACAAAAATCAGGTGTGAATCTTTCGTAGCCTATTATGACGTCAAAACAAACGTGACACGGGGTAAAGCCGAGAAAACAGGTCACAAAAAGAATAAAGTTGTGCACGTGCACAAAACATCAGTAGAAAAAAAAGACCCTGGTTAAAAACATACAACGCCAACTGAATAAAACAGCTGAGTTCACGCTGTGCAACGACCACTTCTGGCAGTGCTTTGGTGTACTGCAACATTCAACTTACATATTTGGTGCACTGGTAAACACTCCAAAGACGTCACCACGTTTACATTTCCACGTGTCCTCCCGTCATATGCAACGAAGACATAAAGCACAAAACGCCTAAAATTCAGATCTCGGCCTCAATAGAGTGCCAGAGTGATTGTGTAGGGGCACACTAGCGAGTGGTGAAACATTACGTCATCGTGGCCCAATGCTGTAGCACATGTAGGGCAAGACTCAATGGAGAACATGTAATGGAGACAACAAAAGCACAAGAAAAGAATGTGCAGTCATTTGCGTATGCACTCTTAATTGAAGTCTCGTGTTACGTTGCACTGATCAGCTCAAAATCACACCTATCGCAGGGTTGAGAGAAAAGTTGTTTGGCAACAGAAAAAGATTCCTCAGTTCTCGGACCCCTGTTAATGCAGTGAACTCCTTCACAAGGAAGTGGCACGAGCTGACAATGCTCCCAGGAATGATCGTTCCACAACGTGGCTCCGGTATTTGTACACTTTAAATAAACTATATAATAAACATCGTATAGCTGTCTCTACACAACATCCACAACATAAAAAAAGGGCAAGCTCTAAAACAAGCTCAAGCATGAAAGACACTTGCAAATAAGTGCAAACCTAAGTCCAGCGGCTCGAGTGACTATGGCATGGGTCAGAGCTGCTGCGCCACGGTACCAAACATGTAACTGGCACTCACAAAAATGCAACCACGATTAAGAGCCACATAGGTCAGCGATGCAGAAGATTGTTGCTGCCTTGCTCAAGTCTGAAACAACTCTCCAATAAGTAAAAGTGGCAGCAGTGATGTTCTTCAATGACTGTCTGGAGACCCTGTGCCATGGAGCATTAGAAAAACGCAGCTTTGAGCGTGACAGATGAGGAGGCATTTCTGTCAAGCCTAGGTACGGCACCTAAAATGTAATAAGGAACACATCTACATGTGCAAGTCTTGGGATTTCTGTTTAGCAGATGTGACTTCACCTGAATCCAAGTGAAAGGGTGCACAACTTCATTTGCTACAGGCAATTTTCTAAAATGAATTTTCAAACAAAGGAAATTAACATTGAAGTCCGGGCTGCCAACTTATCTTGAGAATAACCACTGGCTATGTTCAACACAAGGTTATGTATAAGGGCAAATCAGAAGGCTTTGCCGCTATTTTTATACCTAAATTATGGCTGTGAATGCGAAGTTCACATATCAATTCTTAGCGGTGGTCTTTTTTTGGACCAGCCCGGCCTTATCTGCCGGTAGCTCTGCGACACAGCGCTGCTGTCAGTTGTTGAAGATGGCAATTGTGCTACACGCATCCATGGCGTAAGAGCAATGATGTGTGGTCTATGGAGCAAGGGACAAATGCCCATCAAAATCCACAAGGAAATGCAGCCCACGTATAGGAAAAGGTGTCTCGCTTTGAGAAGTGGAAGGTGGTGGTGTTGCGAGTTTGCAAAATGCCCTGAAGACTTGCATAACAATGAGGGTTCAGGGAGGCTGCGTGCATCCCTGACTGACGAAAACATGGCACAGGGGCAACTCAAATTAAGTGCTTGAATGAGACAAATGTCTCAACCGGTGTGGGGACTATGCAGAAGATAGTGCAGGGTACGTAGAATAGCAGGTAGTATATTTGTAATTACCTGTATGTACCTTATTTTGGCTAATAAAATATAGGGGCAAAGACTTTCTGATTTGCCCTTGTACCTTCTCCCCTTTTAATATCACAGTCACTGTCATAAGTGCAGCACTGCCAATTAAAAAAATTAAGCCTTTAATGAATTGGCGGTTCCTATTACTTTCATATGCAAAAACTCAGAGACTACGAGATACTGATTTTAACATTTCAATGATGTGTCATCCCTATAAGTTTGACAGTTATGGAAAGCAAAGGGTCTCCAAAAAGTCTCACATTCAAGTTTTCATGAAGCAGTAATAAAAAAAAAGATATTTCTCACGAGCGAGCCCAGCACACGTCTCATAATAAATAAGTGTCACACGAGACAAAGCAAGAACAAAGAGAACAACGGCGTAACCCTAGCAACCAGTTTTCCCAAGGTTCTGTGGCGCAAGCAATTTGCAGACTTCAGCCTCCGGCCAGTCTTGGACGCCAGCCTCGCGATGTATGGGTCGAGAGCCAAGGGCCGAGGTCGGCACCAGAGTAGGCCGCAAAAATGATCCGGGGCAAGAGTTGCTTCTCGGCAACTCCTCGCTTTACGTTGGACATAAAACTGCAAAATGTAACGTAAAACATGCAGTAAATCATGCCACTGTACTCAGCTTCCAAATAAGCTCACTCAGCAATCGCAACTGGTGACACCCTTTAATTGGCGACAATGACCGACACAAACCGTTTCTTACGTAGCAGGCAAGGTTACGAAGGCTAGAGACAAAGCATACCATATGCTGGATAAATGCAACTAGATAATGAAATGATAAACGCATCACGTCATGGCAGCACAAGTCCAAGCAAAGATAATTGTAATAGTGCAAATGATAAGATGCTGTGCCACTAACCTTTCCACACAGCATGCCATGTTTTGTACACCCCGTGCGCACGCTTTGGATATGAAGAAATGACTGATGCACTCATGCTGTAATTGTGAGCGCATATTGCTCACAATTTGCCAGCTTATGAGCATTTTGACTCCTCCCCTATCTTTCAGAAAGAATTCACAGCTTGGGCCCAATAGCTGAAGGGTTATGATGTATGGACAACTTAATTTAAACACACTGCTGGACATGACAACTACTCATAGCTGTGATAAAGCAAACTTGGCTGGTCAGCTTTAGTAATGCTCTTATCAATATGGTTGGCCACCTACCTTTCAGGATGTAATCTGTCAAGAGTGTCGGCACTGTGGGGCTGTCATCATTGATGGCGTGGAGAACTGCGATTGAAAATGTAAAAAAAAAAGCTGGTAACTATTCCGAGAAAGTTACTCACAGCCAAAAACTCTGTTCAACGAGTTTGATCAAAGAAGAGATGCCAATGAAAAATACTGCAATATCATTAAATAATAGCGGTGCGCAAATAGTAGATTTGGAATTTAATATCCAATGAAATGAAGGAAACAAAGCCGAATATTGAATAAAATGTTGAACACAAAAAAAAATTTACAAATAAATGCTTACAAATTTTGAGCAAAATATATGATGCTGCACACGTTCGGGTGTCTCCTAGCATTGCAAACAAGAATGCATAGAGCTGTCAATAACAAAGGTGCACAGAAACCAAGAAACCAAAATGTACAGTATGGTCTACTCTTACTAAAGGGAACACCAAATTAGTATGCCAGTATTGAATACAGCTCAGTTTTAGTGCATTATATGAAGGTCTGGAAAATACTTATAAATAAAGTTTCTGCTGAACGGAATCAAGTGCTTTTTTCTCTCTGAAACTAATGAATTAGTGACACTCTGTTGCACTGAATACCAATGAAGTTCTCAATTTAACAGTGGACCTGTGTTTACTAGTGAACCAATCATTTATTTACTGTGGAGAAAGTTTTGCTTTCCAGTTTTTCTCCAAAATACAGAAAGGTTATCCCAACTTTACAGCAGGTGGGTTACCGTGAGACCAATTTGCATGACGGATGAAAAGACTGTGCATCACGTGACTTGATCACTGCTCCGCATGTAGTCTTTGCCAACAGTTAAGAGCACACGACACCCGCACCGTTTCACTGTTAGGCTCGGAGTGATTTACCACATGTCAAAGATTCTGATATCTGCAGGTAAGCTCGTGCGACGCTCGCTCACCCCACCTCCTCGTATGGACAACTTTGTTGCCATACCGTGCACTCGCTTTCATTTGTGAGGTGGTTTGTTGGCTTTCCGAATCTGACACGGCTGCTGCAAATAGATCCACATCAATTTGGCACCAAACCGTAACTTCAGTCGGCGATGCCCGTTGATGCTGATTAGGCCTAATGGCGTAGGCAGTGTGGCCATGACGAAAATTCACCGCAAACCGCTGTGAGACCTCTACATCTGGGCCTGCACATGCGCAATACCGTGGCACCTAATTCTTGCCTACACAAGCCACTTGCATGTGCTAATCTAAACTCTCTAATGCTTGCTGCCATTATGTTTATACAGGTGGCTCATAATGCAATCGGTCACGTGGTCATGCATGCAGGTTAGATTGACGGCTGTTGAAGCAGCATGAAGACTGCCACCGCGTATCGAACACAATATATGTGGCTATCGGCATCTAATCGACTTGATCGGCTTAACGAAATATGCGCCACTTTTGTTGCTATTCGCATTTTTGTTTCAACGTGTAAGCATTCTCTGGCAAGCTCCTCAGCCCTGTCACGCGAAAAGTGTTATGCCTTGTACCTGCACAAAAATGTGTAATTTCCAAAGACATTTAAGTGTTATGACAGTGTAAATGTAGATGATAGGTAACTTTTAAGTGAGAAGAAACCATTAAAAGTAAGAAAAATTAAATTGAGAATACCGATAGAGATACATAGGGCTCTTTAGAAAATGCATGGGGAAGCTTATAGTAGGGGTGGACCAACTGCAATTTGGGTGTGAGCCAACCTGAAATTTGGGGATGGGCCAAATTGAAATTTGTGGGTGGGCCAACTTGAAATTTGGACATAGGCCAAATTAAATGTGGGGGTGGGCCAACTTGAAATTTGAACATGGGTCGATTGAAATTTGGGGAGTAGGCCAAGTTGAAATCTGGGGTTGGGAGTGGGTCAACTGGGCTTGAAATGTGGGGGTGGGCCAAATGAAATTTGTGGGTGGCCCAACAGAAGTTTGGAAGTGGGCCAACTTAAATTTAGGGGTGGGCCAACATGCAATTTGGACATCGACCGTGAAATTTGGACATGAGTGAACTTGAAGTTTTGGGGTGGGCCAACTTAAATTTAACGGGGGGTCATGAGAGCAGTATTCAGCAGTATTCATGACCCCACAGTATTCTGTGGGGTCATGAGAGCAGTATTCAGGAACGTCTGGATGCATGTGTGTGAGCCAGGGAAGCTTAATGACGGTGATACCACATTGGTGAGACATGATATCAGCGAGAGGATTGTCCGACAATTTCAAAACCAGAAAAAGAAAGGCATAATGGAGACAATGCATGAACGCTGGTTCAACAAGGGCTAGTTCGTGTTTCACCATTACTGTTGTTGTGCTGCTTTAGTTTTGAACTTGGACAACAGAAAAACAAGATGCAAACACTTATGCATGTACACACAGGTACATGCCGTAATGCTTCACTGTTAAAGGGAATGCCCAATTAGTATTTAAATGAACTCAGATTTAACATATATCAACTTTGCAGGAAAAAGGCGCTTGATGTCATACTTTATGCAGACCTCAAAAGCAAAAAAAAATACTGCTGAGGCCCTTAAGCCAAAATTGAGCTGTAATCGATCCCAAAATACGAACTTCATGTTCCCTTTAAACACAAGCCTCCGCTCGAGGCTAAACCTAATTTCTTTACATAAACATACACATAAAATGCACAAATGTTTTCATTAGACCACCGCTGGACTGTTTTTAAGGAAATTTGTCGCATTTGTGCGAGAAAGCCAAGCCCTAGCAACTGTAGGAAACAGAATTTTGATTTACGACATCACACTTCTTATATATACTGCCGAAAATCTGCATGTTTCAGGAAAAAATTGAAGGTCATGTTTACAAAACCCATAACTCAGCACCAAAAACGAACATTGCAGTTCTGTAAACTATACCTGTTAAAGCATCTCAAGCAGACACATTTGATATACGAGTTTACACCTTATGTGAAACTGTTACAATGTTTATGAAGGCACAAAAAGAGTGCCACTCACTAATTACTGGTATACATTTCAGAGTGGTATAGGGTATGTAAGTCTTGCCCAGTTTATACGTCTCAATAGCTGCACAGCTCACAGAATTTGTGATATCATTTATTGCCAAGTAACACAGTTGCAAACTTGACGCTTCAGTTTTTTTTATACTATACTGTGATTTCCACCAATTCTTATAAAGAGTTTCACATCCCTAGTGAAAAGTCTGCTCTGTACAGTCAGTAGATATTCATTCTTTTTTTTTGCATGCAACAAACCTCATCACATTTGGCGCACAGTGGATGCCAAGGAAAATGATTTCTCCATTCCCATGTACAGCGAACTCTCTTTAAGTGGAACCTCAAGGGACCAAGGAAATTGGTTCCGTTTATCAGGACTTCCATTTAGTGAGAGACAATGCTGAGTACAATTGCATGAATACAAAACCAACCAACCATGAGGATGGTGTTCCATTTAAGAGACAGTTTCGTTTAAGCTATGTCTGTTTATCGAGATTCCACTGTATTTAGATAGGCGCTCTGGAGGTAAGGGTTCCTCTTAACGTTACACCGTGCAGTACATATATGTTTCTGCATGCATGTTTCTAGATGCTTGAGTCCTGCCCAATGAACTTTGAAAGCTTCGCATTTGAAATGAATATACGAAGAAAGAAACAAAATTATGTGACACGAAGCATGTGAAGAAGTGAGATAAGCGAAGCAAGGCAGCTTCATTAAAATTACACATTTTGTGAACATAACCTTAGGTTGTAATATTGAAATAACTTATTTATGCAGTCGCTTGTGTGACAGATATGAACATTGGTGTGATACTCACTTTTGATGAGGATCTGTAGGGAGGCATTGTTTGGAGGGCCCTTGTCAACATTGTAAGGGATCACCGTGGTGAGATACTGCGCAGTGAAGAAGGAAAGGGTCAGAAATTCAATTCCGTAAGCCTGAGGGTGCACAACAGGACTGTTAATCATAAAAGCAATGCAGATATGAAAAATAAATCGTAATCTGAACATGAGTGGATTTAACCGTTTGACTGCCAATGTTTTCTTTTCAACTGCTCCTTAGGCCCTGCTGTTCCCCCCCCCCCCCATGTTGGTTCAGTGGACATTTATTTCATACAAATGGATTCTTCACCGTTCTACTCATCACTTTATCCCAATGCAAGGAGACCGGCACAGCACGCACCTTGGGTTCGGGCACACCATGGCTGGCCGGGCGCCCCTTGCGCCGGTCGATCTGAAAGTGCCGACGCTTGGTCTGCACGCTGAGCAGCAGAGAGATGAAGGTGTTCTTGAGTTCCTTCTCGAACTCGAGCTCGTCCCGCAGCGCCAGCTCCTGGATGAGCGTCTCCGAGTGCTCGCGGATCAGCCGCTCCAGCTCCACCAGCACCTCGTTCAGCTCAGCCGTCGAGAGCGTCTTGAGCCCTGCACAGCACCAACAAAAATGACATCCAACGTGTCGGCACTGCTCCCATGGCAAGCTTTGCTTCACAAATCAGCTCTGTGAAAATCTGAAATATGGAAGAAGTTTCAAAAAAGGTGAAAGCTGTCATCGACTAACTATTAGCACAGACATACAAACAAAACCCATATGGCCTTCAGATAAAGAAGGCTTCGCAGCCTAACATTTTGTCCAGTTATGGGGATCAAACGTACAACCAACACTTTTCTGGGGTGGTTTCTCTACCATCTGAACTGACCTGAAGGCTAGCAAATTGTAGAGGGAAACTAAACCGACAACTCAGAGCGAAAATTTATGCGAAAGTGATTTGCTGAATTCAGTGTCTCTGTGCTTGCATTTGTAAATTGATTCGGCTTCACTCTGCAATTTGCTAGCATCCTGGTTAGCTCAAATGGTAGAATGAACTCCTTAAGAAAGGCATCGGTGTCAGGTCCAGATCCTGGAGCAGGGCAAATTTCTTTTTGAAATGGAAAGCTTTCTTTCTCAGGAAACACACAATTTCCTTTGAAGCTTCATGCTAGCACTGAGTGGATCACAACTGGTACTTTGGGCACACTTTACTGTTTAGGCTGAACATTGTTGCGTGTCCTGTCAGTCACTCAGCTTCATGCATGCCTGTCTTGTGCTAGGACAATGTTGTCGGGATCATCAGCATCACGTCTGCTGCAGAAAGAATTATTTAATTGTGGGGTTTTACGTGCCAAAACTGCAATATGATCATGAGGCATGCCGCAGTGGGGCACTCCAGCTTAACTTCGACCATGTGGGGCTCTTTAATGTGCACCCAATGCACAATACATGGCTGTTTTTCATTTCGCCCCCACTGAAATATGGCCACCATGGAAGGGATTTGATCCCACAACCTCGGGATTAGCAGGGAAACACCATAGCTACTATGCCACCACGGCGGGTGCAGAAAGAAACAAGAAAGTGACAGTGATCACGTGAGGAAACTATGTGTAGGAGCATGTGCAATTCAGCGGCTACAAAGTCAGCAAAAGGCTCCTAGTGTGATGCCACCATTACTCCAAAGAAAGCATGGAATAAGCTACATGATATATGTAGACTTTATTAAAAGAAAACAAGGTACAAAGGCTGTACTATAAGCAAGCAGCAGAAATTCACCAGGAACAGAATGCTCTGCATCACCGTAGGAAGTGCGTACGAGTGCAGCATTGGTCGTACCATGGCCCAGGATCATGTTTGAGTGCGAGTCATTGACATACTAGTTGATTAAGAAGTACTTTGGCTAATTTTGCGCATTAGTTGTGAATTTTGAGGTATCGGTGTCAAGCTTATAGTTCGTGTGCTGCCTTTTCCAGCTTGCAAAGCACTGCTCGAAAACTACTCCAAAAAGCCGCGTTATTTCAACGTTCAAGGCTTAGCCAATATTGACTATGCCGGTTTTTGGAAGCTTTGTCAGCAATCATCTCTTTTAAACTTCCTAAAAAAATGTCTTTTCAGACCGTCACTATTAAGTAATTATATCTACACAATGAACATAAAGATCTGACAACATTCAGAATGGAGTCATCTTTGGGTTTCCTTCGTGCTTATTTCAAGAGCAAAAGTGTGATAAATGGATGCTTTGTTTTTAGGGTTCCATTTATCTACACAAAACAGACTGCCAACTCACTTTCCCCATAGACGAGTGATGAGATAGCATGTTTCGTCAGGGCATCGTTGGCTGTCTTCTCCGGGGAGCCGTCAGGCGACGGAACCCCTTCTGAAGGGCCATTTTCCTGCAGGAGGAAAGCAAAAAACAAACACAGGGAGCTTCAGTAGGAGAAAATATTTACCTTGGCTACTGATGACTGAGCTTGCAGACTTTGTTTCTGATGATTATTTTTGGATCGTTTCTTGGCATAGACAGTGCAAACATAGCGGGGTATACAAAGTCAGCAACTATTTCTCAACATTCTTTAGCTTTTTCTTTTTATCTTTCTTTTTTTGAAGTGCCAGCGTAAAGTTCAGCTTCAGGCCAAACTCCAGTTGTGTGTACAAAACCCACGCACAAGGAGAAAGTTCGCTCATCAGGCCGCCAATGAAAGAATTTGAATAAAGCTAGTGTCATTTAAAAGATTTGTGCCACATTCCAGTGACAGACTTAAGTGAAATGTAACAGCAAGCACGCATGATTAATATGAAGCTGGGGACCGAAACTACCTCATCTCATGGGACAGGTTCAGCATCAAATGAACAAAAATGGGAAATCATATCTTTTGCTCGGTTTGTATTTTGTGAAACCCTCTTCACATTGTGCCCCAGCTCATTCCAGTGTAACACTCTGCTATACAGCCTCAAAATATAGCCAGGCAAGAAGCACTGAATGTTCTATGCAACAAGCCACCACATTGAAGCAGGCATTTAAAATATAATTCAACATCAAGCCATATAATCACTGCAAAGTCTAAACAGAGACACACTACCAATACTCTTTACATTCGATGGCACTTGATTAACAATAAATGGCAGTGACAGCTTCACGACTTTTCTGTACTCTCAATAATGTCTTCCGAGTAATAGTGATAGTAATATCAAATATTACCTTGGACCAGAACACTTTCATAATCATCGCCGCCGTCGTCGTCGTCGTCGTCGTCATCATCATCATCATCATCATCATCATCATCATCATCAGCCTGGCTACACCCACTGCAGGGCAAAGGCCCCTCCCATACTTCTCCAACTACCCCGGTCATGTGCTAATTGTGGCCATGCTGTCCCTGCAGACTTCTTAATCTCATCCGCCCACCTAACTTGCTGCCGCCCCCTGCTATGCTTCCCTTCTCTTGCAATCCAATCCGTAACCCTTAATGACCATCAGCTATCTTCCCTCCTCATTACATGCCCTGCCCATGCCCCCCTCCCATTTATTTTTCTTGATTTCAACTAAGATGTCATTAACTCGCGTTTGTTCCCTCACCCCCCAATCTGCTCTCTTCTTAGTCTTAATGTTACACCCATCATTCTTCTTTCCATGGCTCGTTGCATCGTTCTTAATTTTAATTGACCACTTAGGGCAAGCACATAGATGGTGCTTTCAAAACAAGTGCAACATAGAGGCACATCCAGTCTAAAAATAGCTGAAAACAAATGGAATGTCCTTCTCCAAAGCATCTAAAAAAAATTATGGGGTTCTACGTGCCAAAACCACTTTCTGATTATTTGCATATTTGCATATTCTGAAATTTGCATATTTGAATGAATGCTACAGCGAAAATTATCTGAAAGCTTCCTATGAAAGACTCAATTTCATACATTACAGAGGTATAAGTATGCAGAGAGATGTCTGAATTCAGCTGATTTTAATTCAGTTTTATTTCCTTTTCTAGAAAAGAGGAGCCAGAGCCAAAAGCTGAGGAATCAACTTGAAAACATGTTCTGACTTCCTACAACATCTTAAACGTATTAAAAATCAGTCATTGTAGTCATCAATGCCATTACTTTGAAGCAAAGAATAATGGTGACAGCTTTTGGGTTGCTATTATGTCACTTCTGACAAAAGTTTAATGATTGATAGACTTTAACCCTGTAATGTCCAATATTAAGGTATCATGTATGGTGTGCTGTTTTGATGCCTCGAAAATTCAAATATGCTGGAGCGAGTTTTCACTTGCACATAGTTCAGCAAATTACTAATGAATTAATTACTACACTAATTAATCTTTGACTCACATACAATTTCACTTCTCTTTTTCACAAGTGTACTCTTGATAGTCAGTAATGAAGGCATACAAGTAAATCTAATTTTTCTTGATTGGAACAGTGTTTGGTCATTACAGGGTTTAACGTCTCAAAGTACGAAAGGATTTGTGAATGCAAATCCTTTCATTGGCAGTGAGGGAAATAAGGATGCCAGGATTGACAGATGAGAGAGAGAGAGTGACAACCGAGTGTACTGAGAAATTAGTGCGGTGGTCATCAGTTTAACGAGTTTTGTTCATCTATAGCTTTTTGCTCTTTTTGTAAAAAGAGATGTTCTGTCAAGTGTTCACACCATTGATTCCCTCCCTACCTGCATGATCTCGTCAATCTCCTCAAGCACCTGCTCGGCTGTGAAGATAGGCTCCTGCTGTAGACTGGAGAGGATGAGCGCGTGAAGGTCCAGGTCCTTGGCCAGTTCTTCTTCGTCGTCCGAGCCATTGTCAAGTCCCCCATCCAGACGCTCTGATTTCTACAACACACAACCAGGTCGCGATTTTTCACATAGAACCATTTGCCACTCGGTCACGAGTCACCATTAATATGGGAGCCATTTTAGCGGTAATATTTCTTCACTAAGCCAAAGTTTTGCCAAGCCTAAGCCTAAACCAGGTCATGTTCGTTTACACAGAACCATTCACATCTAGGTTACAACAAAAATTTAAGGGCTGTTTTAACAAGTTTTCTTTGCCAAGCCTAAGTGTTAGCACCTAAAGAGCCAGCTGCACAACCCATATGCTTCCTGAACATATAGAATGCACAACACCATTTTTGTGTTGTCAGCAATAATGCCCCCTGTTCATGCAATTTTAAATTAATTAATTATATATTCACTCATTGCCTAAGTGTTTGTATCTAAAGAAACACATGCACAACCCAGATACTCTGTGAACGTCTTGTCAATACAAAACTATTTGCCTTGTCATCAAGAGTACTTCTTGTTAATACGACTTGGGTCATTTAGTAGTACATATTTTGGCAAAGAAACAGTGCGTTGGAATGGGAAAAGAGGCAACTGACCAGCACTCGTGTTTGTCGCCTCCTTTTGTCTCATTCAAAAGAGCTGTTTCTTTTCCCTAAAATATTTTTATTACAGTGCAGTTAATTTTACATTGCTGTTAATACTTGTTACTACACAAGATGTCTTTCTTGTTGTTCCTGCCATGTTTCATTTCAATTCAGCATGCTGATTTGGAAGTTTCAAAGAATTTCGGCTTTCAGATACTAGATTTTTAACAAATGTTCGTTAGCTGCCCTGATCATGTCCAAGTGATAAATAGTGTAGATCCCATAGCTCCACTAAGAAATATAAACTGAATAGGTTGTGCACAAACTGTAACAGAAGTAGCATGCCTATAGCACAAAGGGCGGGCTCAGTGGGACTAAAAGCAAGTGTCAAGTCACGCACATAAAAAAAATGGTGGCAGGGAACTGATCACAAATAAGTTGATAGTGAAGACTGTTTTCACTAAAAAGCCATTCACCTGTAAACCTCGAAGGCTCCATGAACGTGTAGTCTACATAAAGCCATTTGCTTCGTCATCAAGAGTATCATATTTTCCTGACCATAGCCGGCAGAAAAAAATATAACAGAAAAAAAGTTTGTTGATCGTCTGCAGCCAGTATTCAGAAAGTTCCATCATATAAGTTCCACCAGTATAAAGTCATTTTTGCCATGTGGTTTAGTGCTGTAAAATGTTGCAGGCACAGTCAAGCCTTTTCTTTTTCTTAGGGGTGCTTTAGAAAACTGAATGATGCACAGTCCATATCCAGATTAGTACACTTGAACTTGAACTTTATTTCCATCATTGATGAAGGAGGAGAGACACCACTTGAAATAAATTTTTAGACATGCACATGGACAGCAGTCCAGGAAATATGGCATTTGCTTTGCTGCTGCAATGAATGATGTTAAGTGTCTCACCGCTCGTTCATTGAGGTTGAGCGCTGGCAGCTGCAGTTTCCTGGCGTAAGACTTGGACCAGTCGATGGGCAGGATGTTGCCAAAGTTGCCAGTGATCGTCCACCAAGTCCTGGTAAGGAAGGAAAGAGGCAATGAAAATGACTGACCCAAACAGTGACAATTTTATATCCGTTACGTGCAAACGTGTGCACAAGTGTTAATGGCTACATTGCCCACGAAGCAGTCACAAATAACTGCAGGCTACAGGTACCAAACAAGACAGCTACCTGCCCGGCATCAATTTTATTTAAAGGGCTCTGCAACACCTTAGGGCCACCGCATTCGCTCTCGATCTATTCAAAGTAAGCATGTCAAAGAAGTAAGAGCAAAAGGAATTATGATAATGATCGTAAAGCAAAGTCATCAGTCAAGGAAAGTCAAAATATAAGAGAAATGTGACTCAAATTTTCGGGGGTTCTAAATGTCACACTTCACTCTTCCATGATATAGAACTGCAGTAGCCGATAGCAGCAGGGCATTGGCGTTACGTATCAAAAGTTGGTACACTGTAGTTGGCAAGCCTGCTCAGCATGTTGATGGCATCATTTCTATGGTCACAAGAGCGTCTGCAGAACACAAGTTGGCATGCTATGTGCTTGGCGTCTTGATGGCATCGTTTCTGTGGTTACATCACCTTTGACATGTCTACCATTATAATTAACACTTAGGTGATAATTAATATGGATGTAGAACATAATGTCATAGTTTTTTCACAGTGCTTGCAATATCATGCGTACATAAATCACACATTATATTTTTAATATCAATGTCGCATCCAATGCACAAGTGCGGCAAATTTTGACAATGCCATCAGCAATCCCAACAAGATTTCTCAGATGTGTTCTAGGGCAATGTGCGGAAACATTTGGCCTGCTTGTGTTAAATACATATACTCAAGGCTTGTTTGCTGCAAGATTTGGCAGTGCTGATTGAAGCTTACAATCCATTTTGTTTAGCAATATGTTGGATGTTTAATATTATATTAGTTACGGCCATGCAATGCATAAAGCAAATAACCAGTGGCCTATTACAGTAATAAAATGGGTGCCAAGGGATGAGAAATGCAGTTGAGGTCAACAAAAAACTAGCTACGCAGTGCGATGAGATAAGGAAATCTGAAGGCATAGGGTTATTTGAGATCACTGGCAAAGGACATTCGTCCGGCAATGGACATAAATTAGGATGATAATGATGATTATGATATAGTTACCAGGCTATTTTATCCAAATTAGAAGCAACAAGGTTGCGTCATGCTAGAATGAAAGATATAAATCCAGCCTAACAATAAACCAGCCTTTAGACCACAGGGTAAAATTGGGAAGGCAATCCCGTCTCTACTTCTGCAAAGTCGACACTTGATTTCGCAAAGATTGTTTGCATGAGACTCGACTTCTAAGCAACACTGCCTTTGTAATTTTTCTACATGAAGTAGAGAGCTAACATATACTGAAGTCATACGAGATAATGAAGAAAGGAGGTAGACATGTTTGACTGACTGCAGCATGGAAAAGCCAGCTGCATAGGTAAGAAAGCTTCTGAAGACAACGAAAAGAACTCACTGCACGGGGGAGATAAAGTGCAAAATGGACAGCAAAAGTAATCATGGCTACACTGAAAGCAACCTCAAATCAGCATCTTGTTTGTATAAGAGCAATGCCACAAAAGCTTTATTGACTGGACATTGTGGGGCCTCATAAAGCCACAAATATCGCTGCTATAGACCTGATCAATGAGGAAGTACGTTTTTCTTTCCGACTATTATTCTGTGGACAACGGCTGGAATTGATTGAAAAAAAAATAAATAAATAAACAGGGCTAATGGATGAATGGCACGTATTAATACAATCGCTTCCGCAAGGGGGCGGAACGATCGTTAGGGGGTGCCGCGGCAGTGATCGACTCGCACTCCCGCCGCCGTACCGCAAAACATGAGTATATCAGCGGACAGAGCACAAAGCAGAAAGGAAAAGCGGAGAGCGCGCCGCGAACACACACACACACACACACACACACACACACACACACACACACACAAGCTTCGAAACCGCGCGCGCGCGGAGCGCGTCTTATTGATTGACCCGACGAACGCGGTCCATAAACAGGGCCGACACCCGACCCGACGCCAATGTATCAGGCCAGACGGCGCCACTGTCCGATGTCGTTACTGTCGCCTACCTTCTCTCCATCTGCCGTCTGGACAGCGCTTCGTGGATTGGGAAGCGGAAAAGTGCACCCCGTCACGCTAATTGCGTGCAGTAGCATACGCAAGCTACAAATGATGCCACCAGTCACTTGGAACAGTACGTGTACGATCACCATCATACACTTAGCCGGACCCCGAGTTTAGGGGCCTCTCTGCTGGAGATATTGCTGCATTTGACGTTTGCGCTTTACGTTCCGTGTTCGTTAAAGGGGCCCTTTACCGCTTTTTATCGAAGTGAAGAAAAGCATTTGAAGTGAAAATAGGCTATTTCAGAAATACTTTGCCGCAAGATGTATTTCAATGCGTTCAGCAGTAGCGGAGTCACTGGCAAACACGGCATCCGCGGTGCATCCATTCATTCTTCAATGCCTTGCACTGCGAAGGCTATCGCGGAGTGGGGCGTGCCCCCACGCTAACTCCTGAATGTCACCGTGGTGCGCAGTTCAAATTTCATTTTAGATATTAACGTAGACAACACACGACGTCCGAATTTGGTGCCTACGACGCGCTAAACG
The DNA here is from genome assembly GCF_050947875.1 of Dermacentor variabilis. NCBI lineage: Eukaryota > Metazoa > Arthropoda > Arachnida > Ixodida > Ixodidae > Dermacentor > Dermacentor variabilis. Next base: position 13,477,040 of record NC_134578.1, on the reverse strand, counting down.
CAAGCCGAACGCGGTTGTCCTCAGCGAGTCGCAGTGCGTTTATAGCCAGTGGACTCGTGGCGGCACCCCGCGGCGTCCGCGGTGGTATCTACGCTACGTAGCAGACCGCAGTTACCAATAGCAGCCGCGTATGGAAATCCGTTTTACTACGAAATGAAGTGTCCAGAAGAGTCTGAGGAGCAGGCTTCAGTTGAAAAGAGAGCGTTTGCGAGAACGGTGGCTTTGCGCTCCGCTTGCAAGCTCCACGCACCGCGTACGACAGCAAAGCTTGGCTGCGATGGTCGCAGCAGCGCATGCTACCCACAGACTATGTTATATCACCAAGCCCGAGGGGTGGTTCAAGGCCCCTTTAGAGCATGGCCGGACTATAGAGAGTACACGCGCGCACTTCAGAAGAGCGTATGGGCATAAATTTGACGGTGGCTGCACACCTTCGCTCAAATTAAGTAAACGGAGCACGTACGCCACTGGCCCGGAAAACTGAACTTTGTAGCCGTTTTCCATCCACGTCGCCTTTTCGCGAATACATAGCTAAGTGCACAGTACACAAAAACATGCGCTTCATTATAGCACAGGGAGGCTTGCTTGACGCTTTCTGGCCAGACCTGATCACTGCAGCATTAAACCTACACGTGCATCAACACAGGAGGCATTGCACCATAGTGACTCGCAAAAAGAAAAAACCACCCGGCTGCGAAGGGAAAGGGATAATAGTCACAACGAATACGGTTAACTCTGTTATTAACCAAGTTCTTCATAATTGGGTTAATTGTGCCCACATTATCCGCGCGCAATCCACTGCGGTGGCTTGCCGGCTATGGTATTGCGCTGCTAAGCACGAGGTCGCTGGATCAAATCCAGGCCGCGGCGGCCTCATTTCGATGAGGGCGATATGCAATAAGGCCCGGGTCCCTGTATTGGGGCACGTTAAGTTCCCTGGTGGTCAAAAATGAATCCGGAGTCCCCCACTACAGCGGCGTGCCTCATAATCAAACCGTGTTTTTGGCTCGTAAAACCCTAGAATTCAATTATCCGCGCGCATCGATCAGTGGGGCGGCCACCTATTTTCGCCTACGCTCCGAAACTGCAACATCGAAAATAAAAAGAAAGTTCAATAACCCCAAATGAACATAGTGATCATATTCATCTTTTATAAAAGCCCGCATGTTCCCGTAATATCATGTGGGAATCTCGATGTGTTTACAAGTCCGATATGATACATACATACATACATACATACATACATACATACATACATACATACATACATACATACATACATACATACATACATACATACATACATACATACATACATACATACATACATAAGGAGTTTTTATGAGACCCCCACATGTTCACGTAGGATTAGTAGATATGAGGCATATAGGTTTTTCTCACATCCTCGTGACGTCACACGCAGCCGTTAAATGTCCCGTGATAAACTAACAGGAATACGAAACATGAAAAAGCTTCGCCAACAAGTTTCTGGAAGGATCACTGAAGGAAGGATAACTTCGTTGACGTCTTTTTTCCTCTTTCTTTTTTCATTTATTTTATTATTGTTGTTAGCTTATATATATATATATATATATATATATATATATATATATATATATATATATATATATATATATATATATATATATTCCAGTAACTTAAGGTCTAGGCCTTCTAAAACCTACAAAAATAGTGGCAACCAACTGAGCCGCCGCATCAGTGGCTGCAGTAGCAGCGCAGCGTATCAGAAAAGGCATGGGTATTCTTAGAACACCGACTTTTTTTAAGTTGTACGATAAGAGCCACACCGCTAATAGCATAGAGTTTCTCACTATAACACCTAGAGGGTAATCTGGCGCCACCGTCTATGGGAGTTTCTTAAGGGGGCACCGTGCCGCCATGGGAATGACGGTATATGTGTCTGCGAGGCTCGTGTTGGCTGGTGTTGTAAGAGGCTTCGTCTAAAACGTGGATATGGCTGTGCAAATAACGCGTTCTTAAAGTAAAATCTTCATGAAATGTTTCCATTCACGCATATTACATCTTTACTCACCCACAATGCATGACCAAGCGAAGAAAAGCAAGAACAGACGACAAACTGTTTCAAAGCGAGCGGGAACCTTGTCGTCTGTCCTCCAACTTTAGCGGCCCGCTGATACTTATTACGTAACATATAAGCGTACACACAATAACAAGTTCTCATAGTTAAACAAAACATGTTTTCGCGTAATAATAAAGCTAAAACAGCTTTTCACGTGCTGTTCTAGTAGAAAATGAATCATTGTGACAGACGAAACGGTACTTGCCAAGCGCGTCTTCAAGGTGTCATGTCTATCCGAGAACGATGCCAATCCGAAGTCACAATATACCGGCATTCCCATGCATACCACAGCGCAGCAGCGCCAGATTTCCCTCTAGGTAATGTAGTGAGAAACTCTATGGCTAATAGCCTGCAACGTCAAGTAGCACAGCACTGTTATCAGTTCGTCACAGCCATCCTGAAAGATAGTTATCTCGTATGCGAAATAAACCAAGAACGTGCAGCTTTTGCTTTGCCTTCTCCCCCTTGGACGGGATATGCAGCTACATGCAACTACGACTACATGCAGAAGTGACGCAAGAAAGGGAAACGCGACAAGCCATTTATGGCCCTCTACGACATGCTAATAACCATCTAATAAAGGAAGAAAAAAGAACAGGGAAAAAAATAAACACTGCGGCACCACACGAATTGCCAATTAACACAGCGGAAGTTCACGGCGCCGTCGTCGGACCCCGTCCGCCTAAGCGGAGAGTGACGTCACATTGCGTTGAATTAGGAAACGCGAATTAACCGTTCGTTAGAGCAATTACGCACTGTCATTCGGTTAAATGGGTACAAGCCTAAACACGACTATAAACGCACGATTCAGTGCAAGATATTCTTGAGTTGACGATATTGGGCTGGCTCTGTGCAGAAACGTCATGTATGCCGTTCTCTTTACAGTGTTCATGTTCAATGTGGCTTGTCGCACTCATCGTAAAGTCCTTTCTCTCTCTCTCTTTTTTTTTTGAAAGCGCGTCTCTTTGACTATGGAACGTGGCCCTCGGCGGCTGTCTAGATCAGTGCAGACGATGCTCCCATTCTTGAACGGCGCTTTTAAATGTAAGTGTGCATAACCCAGATTTCCCTATTAAAATAGACATAAAATGTAGAAATGTCTTTCGCTAGACAAGCTGCTAAACCGATTCGAATAAAAGTCACATTTAAGACATAAAACCGAACTTTCGATTCAAGGCTTCCAGCTATTTAAAAAAAATTGACGAAAATCGCTCGGAAGAAATCGAAGCATATATAGCGATTAAAAGTCCTCCCAAATCTGTACGAAAAAAAAGATATAGCAAGTACACATTTGCAATAAGCATATGTGTACCATAGCATGGCTTTGGTTGCCTGCCAGACGCTGTTGTACAAACCGTATGAGGCTTCGTCATGTCCGAACCAGGTTGTACCATGTACAAAAGATGCTAAATAAATTATATTATCATACGCGGTGTGTGTACCGTCATTCTGAAACCCTTTTTTTTCCTGTTTCTCCCCTTTTGCTATGTATTCACTTCGTGTACACATTTTATGCTCTGTTAAAATCTGCATTCGCGAAATTATTATTCATTTTTTTTTTTTTTTTTTTGTGAGCGCGTGTGTATGTGTGTGAGCTTACATTGTTTTTCCTGTGCATTGTTTTGCCAAGTGCGCCAGCACCAAGACTCTCGAGGTTGTTCCTGGGCGCTTTAATAAACAACTCTGATTCATTGATGGATTGATTATCATCATCATCATCATCATCGCAGAAGCTGTGAATCTGTCCTCTGGCGACTTTCTATTTGTTAAGCCAGATAAATATCATCCCCCGCTTCACATTTCATTGCAATTCGCGATACCTGGTAGCAGGAGATTAGATACAGCAACACCTCAGTCTTTTAACTTCTTAAGCGGAGATTACGCGGGTCTTGATCTTAATAATGCGAACTGGTATTCAGTAGTAGAACTGAGATATGTTAACCCTTTAACTGGCAGCTGAACAATATTGTTGACCTTACAAAAATATCTGCAAACACTATACAAAACCAAATATTAGTATGTGCCTGTCAATTCGCCTTAGTTTATGTGCCTGCTCAACAGTGGTAGTCACAAAAATGTCGACCGTGAGCAGCAGCAGTTTTGGTGACAAAACTCGAAGACCTCGTTGTTATCGTTTCAGCGGACATGGTGGTCATATTATCGCTAATGTGAATTTTTTTTTGTTGTTTAAGAAAGCTATTTTTTTTTCTACATTGAGGTGCATCTCAAGAACACACATTTACCTTGTCAAAGCAAGTACCAAACACAAGTTTTGGACTGCACATTTGCCTCTAACCAGCTAGTCAACAACATTTTCGACCCGCTGCATCTCATTTTTCGGAGAAACCCTTTCATATTTCATTTTGTATGTACTTGAACAATGTCAAGAAGAAATAAAGCAATAAAATCGTTCTAGGTCAGGTCTTTCTTATCTTGCCAGCTAAAGGGTTAATGACCAAGTCATAGCATTCCCGAATATTATTCACGATGGAATGAACACTAAAAGGTACTAAACGCTCTAAATCTTCCCACTGGTTTTCTGTTGAACTGAAAACAACTTTGCAGCTAAAAGACCGTGCTCACAGGAAGGCACAGCATACGAATCGGGAACAGTGGCATATAGATTTTAAAATGCACAGGGCGCTCTCTAAACCGTCTTTACAAGCGTGATCATTCCATCCATATAACAGCACATGTGGAAGCTTTTTGCTTTTTGGACACACGTTCGTGAATAGTCATCCAACAATACGAAACGAGATATCTCTCTACTTAGTGGCGACATCCAAACGTCCCAGATGTCGCGGGCGCCTTCGCCCTACACTTCGTGTCTGTGTACGGTGAAGGGCAACACTGACGGGGTTAAGTGAGCTTTCCAATCACCCTTCCCTGGATTCAAGTCCATCGGTCTTAGAGGAACTTGTCTTTAAGAGCATCAAACGCTTAAAACCATCTTTTTCGTGTGGTCCTGATGACATCCCACCTGCTTTTATTTGTATTTCTAATTCTTCTTTAACGACGAACACATTCCCAACGGCTGGGAAAACAGCGCAGGTCGTTCCCGTCTTTAAGTCAGGGGTAAAAACTGCTGCGAGTAACTACAGGCCTACTTCTCTACTATGTGCAGCACCTGAATTATTGGAGTCAACTCTGCACTCAATAATTCCATCCTCTATTGAAAACACTTTCATATTCAGATTAATATCGCGACGCTCCACAACTACCAACCTTATTAGCTTCATGATGCATGCCTCTCAAGCAGTGTATAAGAAAGGACAGCTGGATGTCATTTTTGACCTCAGTAAGGCGTTTTATGTCGTATGTCACAAAATACTCTTGCAAAAGGTGACACAACTTGATCTGCACCACTCTGTTACAGTGCTGATAAGCTACCTACGCGACCAGTACTGCTACGTTAGCGTAAATGGTCAGTCGTGAGAACTTTATGCGGTTACAAGTGGAATTCCTCAAGGGTCTGTCCTGAGCCCTCTTCTTTTCTCGCTGTTTATTAACGACGTTTCGGCCGTAATTCAAAACTCAATTTTGGTACATGGTGATGACGCGAAACTTTTCAAAGCGGTAAAAAAAATTTAATGATTGCGCCGCTCTTCAGAAGGACATTGCAAATTTTGCGTCATGGTGCACTGAAAACAAGCTAGTCGTAAATGCATCAAAAAACGAAAGCTTTAAGCTTCACATAACAGGACTTTATTTCCCTATAGCAGTAAAGACGTTCTCCTGCCAAGACCTCAGGGAACAAAGGATCTTAGAGTGTACTTCGATAGCTCATTTGAATTTCTCGCCCCACGCTCAACAGACGAAGCAGCAGGCACTTCGAACGCTCGGCACAGTACGTCGGGCGACGACATACCTCAAGCAACCTGGGTCATTTGTAACTTTACATAAGATCGTATGCTTTCCAGTTCTTGAGTACGCCTCCGTGGTTTGGGGCGGCACTCGTAGGTCAAATTGTGAACTTCTCGAAAATGTGCAAGAAAGTCATATCTATATTTAAACATTGATTCTGTCAAAAGCCTTCTATCTCCATAGAGCTAACGCAGACGCTCATGTTACCTACCCTCACCTGTAGGCGCAACAAATCGGATGTTCTTTTTCTTCACAAATTAAAAAAAAATTACAGGGTCTCTTAAGAGGTGAACGGCGAAAGCCGTCGTTAGACATGTTGGTCATATCGTAGTTATTACAAGTCATTTCAATCATTATTAGTCATTACTAAGCATTTTAGTAATTACTAATGAATTGTAGTCATTACAAATTGTCGTTAGACATATTGGTCATTACAAGTCATTTCAGTCCCGATTAGTCATTACTAAGCATCTTTATTCATTTGTAATGAATTGTAGTCATTACAAGCCGTCGTTAGACATGTTCGTCATATCATAGTCATTAGTCATTACAAGTCATTACTGGTCATTACTGGTCATTACTAAGCATTTTTAGTCATTTCTAATGAATTGTAGTTGTTACAAGTTGGCATTAGACATATTGGTCTCTTCGTGGTCATTAGAAGCCATTTCAGACATTATTAGTCATTACTGCTCCCTACAAGTATTTTTAGTCATATGTAATCAATTGTGGTCATTACAAGCCGTCGTTAGACATGTTGGTCATATCAGTCATCAGATGTCATTCAAGTCATTTCTAATCAATTGTCATTACAATTCGTTGTAACACATCTTGGTAATTACAAGTCATTATTAGTCTTTACTGGTCATTTTAGTTATTTCTAATCAATTATAGTTGTTACAAGTTGTCGTTAAACATATTGGTCATTTCACAGTCGTTATTAGTCATTACTGCTCACTAGTAAGCATTCTTAGTCGTTTGTAATCAACTGCGGTCATTACAAGCCGTCGTTAGACATATTGGTCATTTTCTAGTCATTAGTAGTCATTACAAGTCATTTTAGTCATTACTACTCATTACTAGACATTCCTAATCAATTGTGGCCATTACAAGCCGTCGTTACACGTATTGTTCATTAGTAGTCATTACAAGTTATTAGTAGTCATAATTAGTCATTATTAGTCATTATTAGCCTCTACCAATATCTATTATAACGTTATCATTCACTGTCACTATCAATCATTTTTCACTATTTAATATATCTTTAATCCGTCTTTATATGGCGTGAAGACGCTTCGGCGGACACTCCGGCGGTCAGGTCTGCTGACACAAACTTCACCATGAGCCTAGAAAGGCTTTCGCCTTAATACATGGCAAAATGTTATGCTGGCACTTGTTTTCTAATCTGCGCTTTTACATTCCACAGAAAGGCACAAGGAAACAGCTTGCAGATTTCTGTGACCCTCTATCTAGAGTGCAGGCGACAAATAACGCCCATTCGGAGTGCCTGGATATCTTCATGCCTCATTTTAATATTTTCCTGAAGGGTGTTGCAGAGGAATTTCAATAACTGAACAAAACCTCATGTCTGTTGCGTGTTCCGTCATTCTGTAATCCTTTTTCTGTTTCTCCACTTTTGCTTTGTATTCTCTCCATGTACATATCTTAATTTGCGAAATTATTCCTTCTTTTTTATATTTGTGCGCGTGCGTATGTGGGCTTGCATTGTTCTTCCTCTGCATTGTTCTGCCGAGTGTGCCAGCACCAAGACACTCGAGGTTGTTTCTGGGCACTTTAATAAACGCCTTTGATTAATTCACTCTTTGTTCGAATACATATGACAGCAACTCAAGCAGACAAATGTATTATATTTGCATGTGCATGGGTTAAATAGGTGGGTGTTCCTGAAAATCAAGTTGAAGATCAAGTTGAAATCAAGAGAAAATCACAATGCGCTAACTTCAGTTAGGGCATTGTGATGTCGTCTCCCTTCTGTCCTTGTTCGCTGGCGCTAAATATGTTTTCCAAGTATTATATTTATTTCGCACATGAAATTTTTGGCGCTATGTTTACGAAGGTTTTGCAGAAGTCTTACTCACAAATTAGTAGAATTTCAAAGCCGTGTATAACATCAACTTTGTCTGCTTTAGATGTCTCAATATGTGCACTTTAGAGAATTACGATATCGTTTTTCGTTGCCGAGTTACCGAGTTGTAAACTCGATGGCTTCGTTTTTGCTTACATCTTTATGCGATTTTCAACAACCTTTATACCAAAAAGCGAAATTCACAGGCTTAAGGAAGAAGTGTGCTTCAAACAGTCGGTAGAGTTTAACTTATTCTTTTAAACGGAACAAGCCGCGTGGAATTCGGTGTCGTGGGCGTCCAGGAAAACCGGTTTATCCATTCCCCTGTATTCGGATAGGAGCTCCTCAGCTAAACCTCCAAAAAAATAAATGTGCTAATCTGTCGCTGTCCACGCCCGAAATTAAACGCCCGTAGACTAGAGCAACGGTGAACATCCCAAGCATCTCCAGTTCCGATACGACGGAGCAACTGGACACGCAAAACGAAAATACACTCGACGCACCGGTCTTTCCTCATAGAGACAATGTCCTCAAGGCAAGTTCAGAATGTGAACAGCAATATAACATTTTTACTAATCATCGGACGGACCAGTGCGGCGGGCTTCGGACGTGCAGTGCAACCGATATCGCAAATAACAAAACACGACGCGACCACATCGCCCTGAGGGGGATTCGAACTCGGGATCTCGCAGTCCGCGACAAGACGCGTTAAACGACTGCGCCACCGTCACACAACCGTGCAAAGCCCGCAAAGGCAGGTTTTCTAAGTTACATTCTCGCTTGTGTGGTCCAATACAGCCAAAATTGACTTTCACGTGTGGCGGATCCCGGTAACTGCGGCGTGCAAGCACGTATTATAAAACCCACGTTGGTGATAAGCACTTTAGTCAGTTCCCGCCAAAATCTCGTTTGGCGCGAGATTCAAATCCAAACTTGGCAGCCGCGTTTTCGGTGTACGCTCAAGCCTTCGCCCTGTACGGCTACATGCACTTACACAAAACGAATTATACGCGCCATCTGGTTGACGTTTTTGAGGCGCTATTTATTTAATCAATTAGCTACTCAATTAGTGAATTCAATGAGCACACATAAGCTGGATAGTCAGCGGTGCTAAAAGCAGCGACTGCAGCTTGGCTGGGCCTAGACGACTGTTCGGGTATTTAAGGCATCAGCGGCGCACAGAACAGCAGCGGAACACGGTTTCACGTGACTGCGTTTAACTCACAGCAATTAACAAACAATCAATACTGCAATAGTAATATTTACATATTATTTCGATGACTACACAAGTGTCCCTCAAGCTAGAAACAAACAGCTTTCGAATCATGATTACACTAATTACAGAGAGCGTTATTGTCCCCTCGTCCCCCTAAATGCGTACAACTCCCGCCGAAATTCCTTTTTGGCGCGAAATTTGAATTCGAACTCGGCCACAGCCTTGTTGACGCTGTTTTCGAGACATGCGGACTCAAAACGTGCCGTGAAATACATTGCTTTTCCAGCGTGCGTGCGTGCGTGCGTGCGTGCGTGCGCGCGCGTGCGTGTGTGTGTGTGTGTGTCGCGCGACTAATTGCACGGCATTTTTTCGTATTTTGCAGGCTTTCTTTCAGGCTTTCCTTTCAAGTAGCAGGTATTGAGCAACAGAAAGCTCGCTCATGAATTTTTCAGCGTGGTCAACAATTTTCCGATTGACACTCTTGCCCTGAATATATGAGCAGTTGTATTATTACCAACAACTAATTATGTAATGAGGTGAGATACAAGAAATAGCCCGACATGCTCCAGGCGACGGCAAACATTACCTAGGTTTTCCAGTTAAGTGGTATTTGCGCATATCCTTTTTTTTCATTCGGCCCAAGTTACGTGGCACACATGGCATACCAAACTATAACATCACCTATCCGGAGAACTACTATTGTTGGTAGTTAAGCGCTGACCGTGTACAACAGCGATGCTTAGCTTCGATGATCTGGCGAGAATTGGTGCATTCAGCATTACATTAGTGTTGGCCTGAACGCCAGGAAAAAAGAAAGCGAATACCGACTGACCAACGGCACTGCAGATGACGTGCCCCCATCACAAGGGCGCCTTGAAGAAGCCCCACTACACTACTACAAATATAGTTGTATTTTATTTATGTTCTCTCTCTCTCTCTCTCTCTCTCTCTACTTCGAATGACCTCCATGGACGCATCAGCGTAGCGGGCATGCCTTTCAGCACTGAAGGCCAACGCTGCCATCTATCACAGCCAAGGGATCCGCGAAGCAAGCTAGCGAGCCGCTATTGCGCCGTCTGCTTCCATGCAGACGCTTGCTTGCTTATTCATCGTTTCGTGCTCTCGTTTCCCGCTCCTGCTTCTGGAGACTCGTGACGTAAGCGACCCAGACCTCCGCGTTCCAAAATAGTTCCCTCTTGCCTCCACTCGGCCAACGCCTCAAATCGCATAGTGGTAAAATGCGCGCAGCGCTGTGAAAGGCCAGAGCCTGTGTGTCAACCATCCAGGGAAGCGAGCACTTGCATTCATCCGAACTAATGTCGTCTGCTATCAGAGCGACAGGCAGCACTGTAACATTCCAGTCACCTGATTCGCGGCGATTGCTGTATACGTTGCTGTGCTTTTCCACAGCAATGTCGTCTTCTAGCAGAGTGGCGGACTAAACTGCAAGTTGCACGACAGCTGCTTTGCCGCAACGTACATGTGTATTACAGTGATGGGCAGCGAGCTTTGATACAGTACTACTCGCATACCCAGACTTTAAAAATATGATTAAATTATGGGGTGTTACGTGCCAAAACTATCGGGCACGCCGTAGTGGGGGTTAAACACCGGATTGAAAACCTGGGGTTCCGTAACGTGCACCCAATGCAGAGTACACGGGCGTTTTCGCATGTTGCCGCCATCAAAATGCGGTCGCCGCAGCAGGGATTTGATCCCGCGCCCTTAGGCTTAGCGCAACGCCAAAGCCACTACGCCACCGCGGCGGTAATGCCCCTACTCTGCGACAGCTACAGCACGTATAGAATTTTCTGGAACGTCGAGGAGTTTCAAGGGGGACGAGAAACTTGGAGTGTCCGCGTCCTCGGTCTGGAGTTTGCGCGCCGTGCAGGCGCGCGCTGCTGCGCCGCCTTTTTTTTTTTCCTCCACGGATCGATGCAACAGCCGTGACGTCATTGCCAGCAGATGGGATGCTGCTCCGCTACGCTTCTGCAATACAGCTACTGCTTTTCCTTCATCCGCCGTCGTCTGTTTCCTCGATCCATCCCGCGCCTATTCGGAGTAGACCGACTCATCCCTCGGTCGCCTCATTCTGTTCTCTGCCGGTTCGCAGAACGAAAAGCTCTTTCTGCAGTTCGCGGAATAAATGCGCAGTGGCTCTTCCGCGGCGGTAACACGACACCTCGCTGTCGCCGTCTGCGTGGTCGTGGCCGGGGGCACGTTTTTCTCAGCAAGCAGGTTTCGTGCGCACTTCGCGGTCCTGCGTGTCGTCTGCGCCGCTATTGTGCAGCAGACGAACGGTAATGTGACAGGGATCCTTTGTCTGCGTTCCATACGTATAGTCATAGGAGAATGATGTTCCTGACGTCATCCAAACCGCTAAAAATATCGTCTGCCAGAACCGTAGCTACAAGGATATATTGGGGGGCCCCTCTCAGCACAGCCCTTTCAAAGCGACACCACCTATAGGCAGTCTGTTTACTGTGTGCGCATGTTTCTCTGCCGACAGGTCTCGTCTGCTCCGCAGACACGGGACGATCCAGATGACCTGTGTCGTCTGCACTATTGTGTCGCAGACAAACGAGCGGGGATCGTGAAGAGCGTTCCATACGACTGCTCTCCTACGTGACACCCAACGCATCGTATACGCAGTTAACAATTCATACCGCTAAACCACTACAGGGGTCTTACGTGCCTCATAACTGCTGCCATTTCATAGTATCAGCACAACACCAACTTCCTCCGCTAGTTCTCTCCGAGTTGTGATCCTTCCAGACGGCAATTTACTGCATCGAGGCTACGCAGCGGCAAGTAGAGTGCCTTCTGCGTATCGTCTGCAGGACGTCTGCGTCAACAAAAGCGAGTTACCAACGTAAGTTCCGATAAACTGGTGTATCGAATCAGGCGATCAACGCCTGATTCGGTTTAACCATTGGTTTAACTGCTTTGAAGGCCTTTTCGCGAAGCTAACAGGGACAGTATCAAATCGCTCATTTAAAAGCTATACAACGCAATCTACACAGCTACCCGACACTTTTCTGGTCGCGCACAAGAAAGCGATATTTCGAAATGGACGACGGGGTTATCACGGCTTGCGATAACATTTTTAACAGTATGTCTATTGACAACACAAGCAGAATTAATTAGTTAATCTTGCATTGATGATGAACATTAGCGCAACAAATTGACAATGAACACAGGAAGGAGCGCTTGTTTTTGCCTTCCCTTCGTGTGTGCGTTGTCTATTTGTTGCACCAATTTTTCTCATCAGCAACTGTGACAACTCCTCAAGGAAAACAACCTGAAGAATCGAATTAACTACCAGAAGCACTTCCATGTATGTTTGAAACAGTTCGAAAGAAACAGGTGCTATATAAAGGCAGAAATAGCAGACGACTACTACGCTATTTTCCCCTTTAAACAAACATCGTCGCAATGCAAGTTTTGTAAACTTGGCTACGTTTATTATTAATGATTCACGCTGTAAGCATTCATTCTTATGCCCATACGGAATGTGGTGGCAGCGCTACCACACGTTCATGACGTCACACTGTTCTGTTGCACACAAAAATGTGCAGCCACCTACAGGAGACCTTCGTCTTGCCATTAAGTACATGGTATACTGCGAAGCGACTCGTGAACTTTCCCAGCCAACGACGTCTGGAAAGCGTACCCGCTAACAGAAGGCATTGTGCAAACAGACGGAAGGATGACTATTACAGCACGCTTCGTTGGCCACCGAGGCTAACGGGCCGCCCTTTGTCGCGGCAAGCGCTTTGCATTCTCAAGTGCGGCGGACAATTTTCAAGGTTTCCCTTCCGTCCTTTGTCTCAGAAGAGCGCACTTATAATTTGCTCTGAACGTTCGCGTTCGTGCAGAAGCCGAAGTAGCAAGGTCAACCAAGCTTAGCTAAAACACGTTATGATATTAGGATTAAAGAGCTGATACGAGCTTAAACACGCGGAACGAAACCATGTAGACGAACATTTCATTTACAAGAATCTGTATTAACCGCTATGTCGGTCTTTTTTTTTCTATGACGCCGATATGTCAATTTCTATTGCCGTGTTTCTCTCACACCCGATGATTACAGTTATATTCCGCAGTAGTTGCATTAAATGTGTCATTTTTGCATGCCGTGCCTGTGTGAAATCAACTTGGCGGCTTCTTTGGGCGGTCGGTCTTTCCGCTGGACTGGGGAGGCCTCCTTCCTAATCTTTTATTACCCTCCCACCTCCCCTGTGCAGTGCTGTTGCGATGTCCTCACAGCGAGATTACGTCGCTGTACTCTTCAATTTCCGTCCTTTAAAGGTCACATAATGAATAGACTTGTATTTTGTGTGAATGCTAACCCCTAAAATGCCATGAACAGGTGCGGTAGGTAACACTTACAAATAGGCAAATATAAGAAATGTCGAAATCATACGGACTGAATAATGCAACTACGCACAGACCACCCCCCTCCACCCCCACTCTCTCTCCGTAAAAAAAATAATAATCGGACGACCCTGTAAATCGGTGTGGGAAGCGATTCATTCCCATGACTGCCATATTCTAAAATCCTCTCGAATTATCTCATCTGAAGGAAAAAAGAAACGCAAAGGAAATTCCAGAAGAGGAACGACGGAAACTTAACAAAGCGGAAAATTCAGATGGACAGTCACCATATTGCGGAAGTAAATTTGCACAGCCGAGAGGCACAGGCTTCTTTGTTGGCATGCCTCAAAGCCCGCCCTACTTCCAAGCACAAGATTATTATGCTTAAAAGAACAATGCAGGAGCTTCCGCGAACAGAAGAAACAAGACAAAAACAGAAGTTCCGTCTGCGGCTCAGCCTCGTTAGCAGGCACAAGAGCCGAAGCGAACCGGAGCATTCCGGCCGCGCTGGCTTCCCATACGAGGATATTTCGAAGTATTTCTTCCCCAAGGCAAGCTCTACATGTCGACGCTAAGAAAAATTGCGGCAAGTGCTTCTCCTGACAACATAAAGTAGAGAAAAGTCGTCTGCTCTATAGCTGGTCCTGTAAGCAGACGACACGAATGGCGGCCGTCGGCGCTGGCAGCCTGCCCGGAGTCTGCGGATCCCCGGAAGGAAGCAGGCGACAAGCTACTATCCCACCCGGGAAAAACGGTGCAGCAAGCAGAGCTTTTACAAGCCAGGGCTGGGACCAGCTAATCTGGCACCCGTATTTACACAACTATAGCCGTATCTAAAAACTTCCGTCTCTAGCGCTTAGTCATTATTTGACACACGAGCGCACGGATACAGGTCATTAGAGAATCGTTTTCAATTTCCAAAGAACTCCGCGAATTCGGCCCTGGCTGCTGGCTTTTTGGAAGCGCTGCACCGTTTCCACAAGACGGACGACCCCCTACGCCTTGTCTGCTCGCTCCAATGCGCGCGCCTACGACAGCCAAGGTCGTTTGCACAAAGGCGCAACGAACGATCTAACAAGCCGAGGCGAAACAAGAATTCAAGAGCGAAACACGCACGCACGCACACACACACACGGAGAGAGAGAGAGAGAGAGAGAGAGAGAGAGACGCCAAGGGATCCGCCGGAGCAGACGCTAAGGGGAAAGTACGTGCACAGGCATCAAAATGCCTGCAGCGTCTGCTGGCTCTGATTAAAGCTTCTTCAGCGGCTTTGGCCTCGATATACAAAACGGCCGGCAGATTCGATAAGGTGCCCGCTCGCTCCCAACTGCCGCGCGCCAGATGCCGATCAGAAAGGCCTCTCATGCGGTTCTGGAGGTGGCTTTGATACCATGGCAGTGCTTTAATCAACATGCGCATTCAGCCAAAACTAAAGCGTGACCTCAGAGCATTCAATAGCTGAAACGTCGATCAGTCATTCATATGCTGTAGCAGTTTGCAGACCGACCGGCCAACTTTTATATTTAATGATGCCCCAGAATATCAGTGGTGACATACAGTGTTAATCACCTTTTTGTATTTTGTTTTGGTGACTGTACCACTAATGCAGTTCTGTCTGAAAAGATTAACGATGACATCCTTAATGCATAGAGTGACAGTCACATGCTCAGTAAAGGTATCATGAGGTCTGACAAGACAATCTCATCGACAGAGCTGATGCTATAACTTCACATGGGGCACCACAATACAGCACAAAAATATGTGCCCACTTATGGCATATCCTGCTGGTGAATTCACAGTGGCAGCCTCTATACACTCTGATATGAAGCACATAAAGAGCATGCTTAAGTGATTTATTCATCATGTGAAATGGCATTAATAAAAAAAATTGAAGCATTTCAGCTTATCCAAATACACAGCTTTTATGCAATACCAAAGATGACTTGAGCAGCTGCACTAGCGGCATCATCTTATGACACTGAGCTCAACAAGAGTGTACAAAACTATTATTTTAACGGCAAGTAATGCGCTAGTGATTTATTGGTGTAAAGGTACTTGCAACAAAACAATGATAAACGTTTGGTAGCTTTTTTTATTGTTATTTGACAAGAACAACCTGAAACAAAAATGTTTCCGATGCTTTTGGTTGAACAAACAGCCACTAGGTGATGCTATCAGTACAGTTGCTGCCGTCCACATCTCCGCTATTATCGTATGCTGTAAACTGTAAGTGAACATCTTGCAGTTCCTCCAATTCGTCTCACACCAAACTGACCAAAGAAATTAAGCAAAAAACAAATTCTCGTGCACAGAACAAGACTTATAGGAGCAGGCTTCTAACAAACCAGTAAAATTCAATACAAAACGTGCAACCTAGTCCAATGAACTTTCGTTATAACAAAGTAATTAGGACAAGACATGGTTTTCTCTGTAACTGGCACTTTCTTAAAAGCAGACATGCTTTAATGGAGCAGTAGTAATACGGCATGTGCATTCCAACAGCACCGGAGCTTTTAGAATTTTTGTCAAAACAAAGCAGCACTCAAAGGAAACTCTCCCATGTGGCAGTGCCTCTTTTGGACTAAGTGCATCACATGATGATAGTAAACAGGCAAGGCAGCTGTACCCAGGCACCAATATAATTTTGCTATTAACATGTCGCCACATTTCATGGCAGAGTTTCCTTTGTGGTGCTCTTTGCTTCTCCAGCTTAATACAAAGAAAAGCAAAGGTTTATCATATATGCTGAATGAATCAGTCCCTACATTTCCTGTTTCATATTAAGTGGAGTTCGACACACCACTACATTTGGAATAATCTGGGACAAAATGCATGAACTGCAGTTTGAACCACAAGAAAATTGGAATTAAGCAATATTTTCATATTAAGTAATTTCATCATGACGAGGGTTGACTGCACTTTGCTCAGCCAAGCCATACAAAAGTCTTTTGGTTAGTAGCAAACTTATTCAAGGTGAAAGTGGCATGCTAGAGAGATGCAACAGGGGCAAACTGCGAGGAAATGGCCACATTTTATTACTAGCGCCAGCTCTTCAAAGCAGACAAAACGTCAAAAGCTGCAACAAGCAACAAAGCCAACATGAAACAAAATAATGTAAACTATTACTTGCCAGACAGAACAGGGAAAACATTGCAAGCAAGAATTCATGCACATTTCTAAATCAATTACACCAGTGCCACACGAGTACAAACAAAATGACAGTAAATGCACAATGCATTAAAGTTTGACGCTATTCATGTCGTGGTCGCACAGAGATGCTTAATGGTGTTAAAACACTGTAACTTGCAATGTAGTGTGTTCTCATAGCTAATTAGGCAGTATAATGCATAAGCTCAATCCAATGTTAGCCGCTATGCCTGCATGCAAAAAACATGTTCCTGAAGTAAACTGAAATATTTCTACATAAAATATACTTAATAAACTTGCACCATTTCTTTTTTTATGGCTAAATTCATTTTTTTCCTAATAATATGACCATTGGAAAACAAGCTTACTGCATCACTGCTGCTATCAATGTGACATTTCAAGTCATTAAGAATGTGCCCTTGCAGCAGCAACTTTAGGTGCAATGGCATTAAGAAACCTTAAGTCTTGGACAATTGACTTCAACCATGTGGCATGGGTATTAGCTTCGAACATAAATGTAAAATTATAATAGTACGTGCAATCGACGATGTGAACCCGAGAACAAAAATTGTAATTGCATGCAAGTCACAGACAGAACAAGCTAGACTGGACACAGTGAAACAGAAAACAATATTAATATATGGGGGGACAAACGTGAAAAAGAAGCTCACAGGGTACATTGCTGCAAGGCAGAAACAAACAAGTTAAAGTTTCGGATAAATAGCATCGACATCAAGGCATCAAAGCAGGCTTAAAGTAAGAGGCGAAGAAATTTCAAATAAAAATCTAAAATTCCAAATGGCTTGTCAATACATCTGAAAACACTAAAGGGCAACTTTGAATAAAACAAAGATATATGTAATAATACACCAACACAATAATAATCAAGGAAGAATGCATCAGGTAAGAGATATGTTTGCGCGCTTCAGAATGGCAATTACACGTCCAACATTCTGTCTCAAAGCTTCAATTTCACACTTACACAACGTCACTACAGTGCAAACTAAATGTCATAAATCATTGTGACCAATGAAATTTCTTGCTTGATGCTCCTACTTGAAATCGATACAATCTATATGGTTAATCACTAAAACAAAGTCATAAAATAGCCATTTTACAGAGGCGAAAACTAAGCATGACAAAAAGTGCAATTCCCACAACCTAAAATTCACTGAGCTCACAAATTTAATTTTTATGAACAACCCCTGTGCAAATATATGACAATTGCTGCTTTCCCTAAGGTAATGATGGTTTTCCTGAGGTTTTGACAGAAGCATAGTGATGAAAACCATAACACTTACTTTCTGCATGTTGAAAGTGCTATGTATGGCATAGAACCAGCAATGATACACCGATTCTAAAGGTAGCATCGACATTGACTATATTTATGACACCTCATAGTTTCACAAAGCTTCCATAACAAAATGATACAAGTGAAACATATTTATGCTCCGAGTCTTGATATGTTTGGCGCAAATATGAATCACACTGCACGAGATGTAGCAGTAAATCAAGTATCTTCAAAAGTTTAATTTGCTAAGAGGTGGCCCCAAATAGCTGCCAACTACATGCACGACTAAGACAAAAAGAAAAACTCAAAGCCATTACAGCCTCCATAATTCCAAAACACTACAGTGGCCATTACAATTGCTGATCTTTTATTCTTTCTTCCAGTCACGACACCCCCTCATCAAACAGTGTCAGGAGTTACTGCATTAAAAAGCATGTTGACAACCTTAAATTCCACCCTTATATCGGCTTCGAAAAGCAATTTTTCAAGGCACATGTCACTTTCCGTATAATGTGCTATTCTACACAGAAATTACGCAAAATAGACTTTTCTTCATTGCAATATTTTTTGCATTACACATACCTGTTTTGCAAATGTTACTGTGGTGAACCAATGGTTTGACATCGAAAGTTGTAAATGGTGCAACTGACACATCACAAACGTCTGGCTTGACAAACCAGAACTGAAGTTATACACATTAAGTGAGTAACCTATATACTCTGATTTGCTTAGGAATTAAAGTGAGCATGTCATTATTAGAGCATATCCCACTGTGCACATCTACTTGTCGGGTTTTCAGAGTAGCATACATACATTCTATGTGCTTCCAGTACACCATTCAAACCGAAGCCACCAAAGTTATCAAGACACAAAAGCTGCCGCCCATTGTTGAAAACAGTGTTAAAAAGAATCGAGACACTTTCCCGACCAGATAATGATAGTTTCAGTTTTGCTTATGTTACTTCTTTCAAAGATAGCATTATGTTCACCAATACCGCAGTACTTGACAAGTAGACGTGATGAAGTATCCTTGCATAAGCTTCATCTCTCAGTAAAATTCTGTAACAATGCACAGATTGTGTAACATCTCTGGGTGTACTTGGTAACTCATTTACTGATTAAGGCAAGTATGAGATAACTCTCATTAGCTATTATCTTCTCTTTCCCAGAATGACAGCATCACCTTGAGTCAACTTTGATGTTCGAAACAATCCTGACATGCTAGTATGGTTTGAAGCAGAGAATAAACTACAAGTTTGCAAATCAAACATTTGCTGAGAACAACACCGGCTTGTCATAAATGTTCCTTCTTTATTATCCTTCTGGGGCATAAGTAGTGCCAAATCGTGGACAATTACGTTGTTGAAACATATACTAGTGCTCAATTTGTCAAAGTGATATGTCTGATGGCTCTAATATAACCACACTATACTATTTCAGAGATCAAAGCCAGCCGTAAGCACTCTCTAGTGCAAGGTCAGATTGATATTTCGGATCTGCAGGATTTTGCTCGACTCAAATGTTCTAGATGTCCCAAAACACAATTCTATATTCCTTTAATGACACAACGGCTAAGGGACAGAATTTACGAAAAGAAATGCAGAGGGAACAGAACTGTTTTTTTTTTTTTTCGCTCGGTTCTAATACATTCCAATTATCTCCGATAACACCGGCAACACGATTCAATGAGGAAATGCCCGCTTATACGAAGCGTGAGAGACCCGACACGACCGAAGCAGCGGGAGGTACTATATTAAGCGGGGCCCTCCCGTCGGTGCTCTCGCCTATACAAACGCGACCCCATCGTGGCCTAGATTTACAAAACGGTAGTACCACCCCGACACTCTACACCCGACGTGCACACCCCCTCCCCCTTTCACACACATACCATCCCCGCTCTCGCCTATCAGAGAGCGAGAAAAAGAAAACTGTTACAGATAGAGACAACTAAAATTAAGCAAGTAGTTTCGATACAAGTCGAGCACGACGCGAGTACGTGAGGCACGAAATCGCCTCTGCGCGACCTGTGCTTCGCCTATCCTCCTCACCAAATCCACGAACACCACACATCTATAGATTACAACCTTCGATGAAGCATACGGGACCAGGAAAAAAATACGCGGGGGGCAGGTGAAGAAACTTAAAAGCTAGCAGACGAAAAAAAGTGTTGCAGACGTCGTGGGTCATGTGAAGAGCTGGCTAGCATACGAAACGTTTTGCAGACGTCGTGGCTTATGGATGAAGCGGATAGCATACGAAACGTTTTGCAGACGTCGTGGCTTATGTGATGAAGCGGATAGCAGCAGCTAAAGCAGGTGATACGAAAACGTTGGCATGCGATAAGCAAGCAGCACAACCTGAAAGACCCATTAGCACGACAAAAGAATCCTCGAGCAGAGAGCATACGAAGCGGATAAAACAAACAAACAAAAAATCCGCGGAAAGGAGAAGATAAGATACAATGCTTTCGGATAACAAGTACACAGGTATCTCGCGTTTCACCGGTGAAGAAACGGGTCTTAATCTCGCCAAGAAATACGGGTATAATTACGTAAACATGCCGTTAAAGAATTTGTCTTTTAGATCCGGAGTGTATCACGATGACAGAACGTCGATACGCCTTCGTTCCACCGTCCTCTGACATTTTCTTATTTTTTAAAGGTGTTTGTTTTCCAGAATAGCTATATTTACGCGACACCAAAGAGTAAGAAACGAGCCTGTTTGTGACAAAGAAAGAAACTTACGTATACTGCAACTGCATAAAAGACCCACGTGTTCTGCTCTTGACGTAAATCACGGCGGCAAAACGGTAGTTCACATTATGGTGCTGCACCACACGCGTACGGGAAGCATGCGTTTTCCCTTAGAGTGAACTCGGTTAAAGGAAATAAACGAAAATAATTGCATACGGAGAATTTTTTTTAGGCCAAGAGCGACACAAGAACATGCGAATCGCGTTTTCCTTTAAAGCGCAAAGCAGCTAGGACATGCGTACGACTGAACCGCGTAGGGCGCTTGCGCTCGCTTGGGAAATACAGCTGATTTCGGAGAGCATCCAACGGAGTGGGAGTTGCTCCCACGGCAACATCCTCCGTACGTCACGCTCAACCCCGCTCCGTCAATTCAAGCAAGCCACCAAAGAAACGAATGAGAATGCCGCCGCTCCTACTTACTGACACTCGTTCAAAATCTCCTCCTGCGTTCGGATTTGCACGGGCGCTAGCTTCTCCACGTTCTCGTCGTAGTCGCAGAAGCACTTTGTGATCTTGTCGTCGAAGGTGTTCACCAGATCCTCAAGCGAGTTGGAGAACGTCTCGCTGAAGTTGCAGTCCGCGAAGGAGTTGTCGTTGGCTGCGACACCGTTGTTGCCGCCGCTGCTGCAGTCGGTGGTCGGCGTCGACTTCGTGGACGCGTTCGAGTTCTCCACATCCTCGGAGCTCTGGAAGTCGCTGAAGTCGGACCATTCTTCGGTCCGCGCCAGCGGAGCCTCCACCTTCAGTTCCGCCATCTTGACATCTCTCATGGCGCCGCTCTCGTCTCGTCTCGCCGGCGACGGCGCCTCGCGAGATGCTGCAGCAGACGACGCTCTGAAAAGGAGAGGGGCAGGGGGAGGAGGCGGCAGAAAGCGCAGCAGCGCTACTTCAGTTTCAGTTTCGGTTACGAACGGAGTTCTGGGCGCATTTTCCCGATAGCAATGCGCTTAGAAGCGTTTCCATGTTCTCACTGATTGGGCGGTTGTTGCCAGAAGAGATAGAGAGAAAAATTAGGCATCGAGCTACCATCCAAAAGGCATCAGTACTGATGTAGTTCTGCGTTTTAATTAAAATTATTCTGCTTATCTAACTTTCCAAGGTCGAAAAGAAACCTGGGAAAGCTTTATCTCGGTGCCTCCTATGCTGAGTGCATGGGAAAGGAAAATTTCTTTTTCTCAGCAACCACTTCACCGAATTTGATTAGACTTTTGCAGTAAAAAGAAAAAGTCAAAATCTAGTGACTGCAAGAAGTGGATTTCTTTTATTTTGACTGTCAATGTGTTTATTTAAAAGAAATGTTGGAAATCGCTAATTTTAATAAACGAAACTGTCACGTTTACATCTCCTAACTCAACAATGAAAAACGATATTCAAATTCTGTGAATTGCACCTAATTGTACATTTAAAGCGGGCAAAATTTATGTATTATGCGTGGCTCTCAAGTACAGCACTATTATGTGAATAGGACCTTTTCAAAACCGTCGTAATCATACCAACAGAACCACTTAATATAAAATTTAATTTATCAAATGTGTCTGTTTTGATTGTTGTAAGGGATGCAATTTACAAAGCTGCGATATCCGTTTTTAGTGCAGAGTTACGGAATGGTAAACTTCATGCTTCGGTTGTTTTAAACATATTAATATTCTGCTGTCCTTGTAAAAAAGATTCAGGCCCTATATCAAAATTTTTCTTCCAGCAGTTACTATAATTTAGCTTTCTATCTCAAATGCTATAAACTTAATTAATATCGGCCCAAGGGTTATCCCAGAAAAAGCAGTTCTACATTTTTCATGTATCTGAATGTACAATCAGTGCAAATGCTCCTACCCTCAGTTTAGCATCGAATATTCTAGGACTTTCTTTGGGTAAAAAGGAAAAAAAACATAGTTTGATGTTTTCAGGAATGGGCAAACAAAAAGGACAAACAAGGAAGGAAGCTTTTGTACAATACTTGTTTACAACGCCCAATGTTCGTTTGGCTGAAAACATGAGCTAGCCGATCCTTGGCTCAGAAGATCGTAATACAAGGCCACCTTTTTCGTAACCGCAGAACCAATGACTGCTCAAAGTTGCGGTGGTCGCGGTATTTCTGCGAATTTGGGTACTTCCTTTTTCCTTTTCATAAAGGCTACAACAGTTAAATCAAAGTTCATATATTATCATCAGCCAATACTAAGTGGTAATTAATTTCAGTGAATTGCGACGTCACATGACGTCATAGGAAACTGATTCGCAAATAGATGGCGGCGTCAGAACCCGCATTTTGCTTTGGCTCCGTTTTATGCTAGTTGAACTCAGTTGAGTATATCTGCGATTGCCAGGGGTACAGACTAATCGCGCTACTTCTGTTGTGGGTGTAATTCTTTCTTGCCAATCTATCCTTTTTCCTAGCGTCGCTTTAAAGAAACAGGAACCAGGCGATTAAAAAAAATAAAATATGGGGTTTTACGTGCCAAAACCACTTTCTGATTATGAGGCACGCCCCCTGGGGTTCTTTAACGTGCACCTAAATCTAAGCACACGGGTGTTTTCGCATTTCGCCTCCATCGAAATGCGGCCGCCGTGGCCGGGATTTGATCCCGCGACCGCGTGCTCAGCAGCCTAACACCATAGCCACTGAGCAACCGTGGCGGGTAAGGACCAGACGAGTAACAATTCCAGTTTTCTTCGTTATATCGTAATCTTCGTTATAGCGAATTCGGAGAGGAAGCCAGGGAAACCAGATGTATCTCACCTCTTAGCGGTTCCTTTCCTTGACAGCGCCGTGGCCTCGCACCAGCGCCTGGACTTGTCTACCTGAAGAATTAGAATAAGAAAGAAGAGCAAGGAGTGGTCATGCATCGTTGAATAAGATCAGATTAATCAAATGTGACCACAGCCCGGGAACGACGAGAGCTGATAACGTCACATCTCTGCCAAGAAATAGTTCAGATGTCGCCCTACATCCCAACCTCAAAGCAAGCGCTGCCTTTGAGGATCAACGATCAAACGATGCACACTACGATCGACTTCCGGACCAGAGAAATTGCTCACCCTTCCAGGCATCTTCGCAGGCACATTTACAGATGATAGTTCGAAGCAGGAGTGTCTCCTTCCTCAACTCGCAGTGATAGTCGGCTCAGTCACAGACGATCCAGATTTACGACGAAACGCAAGCCGTTTGAAACGAACAGACTTTTGAGACAACAGCAACCTTCGCCGGACCCACGCTTGAGCGGCGAATCAGTCTGGTCCAGCAGACGGATTTGACTGGACCGATGGAAGGCCAACCGAAGTCAAAGTCAAGAACGGTCTCTCGAACCCTGTCCAAGGACGGCCTGCGCTGGGCTATGCAGTCTCGAGCAGCGGTCTATGTGCCCGTCCCCTGTGTGGTCAGCGGTGTTCTGCGCCTCTTTCAGTCCCAGGTGTGACCCTTTAAGAAGACGGGTGCGGCGCCGGCAAGAGGTCAGCCGCCAAGGTCAAGCGCGACAAATCGGATATCGTGCCGCGATGTGATGTGGTCGTGACAATGAGTGAATCCGGGACCTTTTTCCGTTCTTTTCTCTCTCTTTTTTCTTTTCTTGTACTTCTGCTTTTGGTGGGCCATACAAGATGCGCGAAGTTGTCGACTTTTATTGTTGCGGAGTATTGTTTGTTCGAAGGGATTGCGTTGTGCAGTGTATAACAATGGTCTCCCCTTTATCGGCCGTATCAAAAGCGTACGCGCATGCGTGCATCTTGATGGACAGGTCAAAGAAAGAAAGGAAGCCTTCAGTTCTGCGTCCGTGTAGAGTACGCAAACTCGCTCATTCTCGCATTAGCGACGTGTTGGATGCAGGAACTGACCCGGTTATTTCACATTATATATATATAACGCACGGAAGCGATACGATCGAAAGAGGGCCCGCCGAACAACGTCAAGGTGGGGTTTGCTAGGTCACGTGGCTCTATTGTGATGAGCGGAGCTCATGACGTTTTCGGTGCACTTCGACTATATCCCCAGCTGACAGAGGTAGTGTTTTGCAAATGCTATATCGTGCTGCGTTTAGATATACCGTATTAATAAAGCGAAAGAGAAAACAATTGAGAAACAGATTTATTCGAAATGGCTCCTTTTTTTTTCAGGCATGAAAGAACACTGCCACTGTTATGTCCAGAGGCCTATTTGCTGTGCTTTTGATGCTGAGTTTTCTATACATACTTGTTACACTACTCCGTAATTATGTACTTGTTTCGTTACTTGTGGTCGATAACTTCAATTAATTAATAAAAAAGGAAAAATGAGACATCCACCCAGTCGAAGTCGGGTTTCCGCAGAACTATTACGTCAAACTCTTGCCTTTGCTTCGAGTTGTTGACAAATTCGACTTCACCCTGCCATCTGCTAGCCGCCTGGTTAGCTCAGACGGTAGAGCGGCTACCCCGGAAAGGCAGTGGTCCCGGGTTCGAGTCCTGGAACAGGACGAATTTTTCTTCAACTGCGAGGCTTTTCTTTCGAGGAAACCGTACGCGTTTCCTTTGTAGCAATTGCTACGATTGAGTGGATACCTCATTTTCCGTTTATTAATTACTTCCCTCCACCTTGCGGCTTACCGCAGAACTATTACGTCGAACTTCAATTGCACATTTTATCAACCTTACCCCCTCACGAAAACACACATTGCGATGCGATCATTCAGAGCTGATGTACACATGATAAATAGATAACCTTTTGGCACACGTTTGGAGCTAGTTTGTTTTCGGATACGGCGATCCAGGTCACGTTGAAGCGTCCCTTGTGCGTTTTTATGCGCATCCATCTACAGAGACAGCGTGGTGGTCCAACTTGGCTTCTTTGCGGCTTGCGTTGCATACAGGGCTCATATTTTAAGTTAGGCCACGTGAAACGTAACAGGTGGGTTCAAGTTAATCACGGCGCCGGCTGCACAGTGGATTGTCTCACATTTTAGTGTGTAGTTCTAAAACAAAACAAGAATCCGAGCAGCTCGCACATCAAAGACAGCAAAGCTGTAAAAGGACTGCTCTTCGGAGGTCCTGTAGGGTCTAAAAATCCTAAATCTACTTCAGCCTTTGCAAACGGATCCTTTTTTAAGTTTTCCAGAATTTTTAAAAAATCGCCTGTTGCAGATGATATAATTCTAGTTCCATGGCTAGAATATTCAGATAAGAGGACATTAGTTGCACGAGAAATCGGAACACATGTTCAACGAATTAAACATGTATTGATTAACTTAATGACGTTACGGTACATATTGAACTTTACGAATTGTAGCTGGTAAGATTGCGAGGCATATCAACTTGGAATGAATTTCCAGACTAATACCAGTTTGGAGATATGAGCCATTGAACCCACCGTAATAATCCACTTTTCCACTTATTTTTTTTCTTTGTAAGGAAACGATCTTTTATGCGTTGAAGTAGAAAAACAACTGGAACGCCCATGTCCTTCGTCTGCTAAGGTCGAGGTCGTGGGATAGAATCCCGGCCACGGCGGCCGCATTTCGATGGGGGCGAATTGCGAAAAACACCTGTGTATTTAGATTTAGGTGCACGTTAAAGAAACCCAGATGGTCCAAATCATTCCGGAGTCCCCTACAACGGCGTGCCTCATAATCAGATCTTGGTTTTGCAACGCAATACCCCATACTTTTTTTGTATTTCGTCCCACAGTTTGGGAAAGAATACCTTGAAACTGGTACCATCCTGGACATTTATTTCAAGTGGATATGTCTTGCAAACTCACCGGCTACAATTCGTAAATTGCAATATGTGCCGTGAAGTAACTATTTAGACGTTTATCCTTCTTATCTGTTAATTAGTTGAATATATGTGTTTCGATTTCTCGTGTTAGCAATGTCCGCCTCTTCTAATAATCCTACGCAAGGACAAAAATAACGCTATATGCCACAGGCGATTTTTTTTTTTAATTCCGGAAAAGCTAAAGATGGTGGCGCCGTATATCCGGGATCCGCCGTCTTCGCAACCTGCTCCGCTCTACACCCAATGATCCCGTGCACCTCTTAGCGCCATACGCCTCCTCCGCACGAAAAGCATGGTGGAACTAGCATATATACATAGAGTTTCCTACAAAAATTACTGGGGTAATCTTGCCGCTCAGCGCCAGGGGAGCGACCCTCCCCCATGCCTCTCCCCCGATATTTCTGTGTACCAGGGATGCCATGGCATAAAACGACGTGCGAAAACACCCACCCCCCGCCCCCCAGTTGAGTGCGTAGGGTTTGTAGGATGCTCTAGTATAGTGTTTGAACACTCATGAAACCGTTGCACCCGTTGGGGCGTATATCTTTCCCGCAACGATTATCATCATCTGCCTTCCTTGCGATTCCTTACTTGAAAACGCTGCGCTCGCTACTTTCCTGTCAAGAATGCTATGTCACGCTGATAAAGCGAGTGCTGCTCGATCGTGACTTGGAAGTACCGGGCTTGCAGCGTTAAAAAAAAGGAAAATCACACAACAGATGGCTATTATTGTTGTGGCAGAAGATACGCCTCAAATGGTGCAAACGTTTTTAAGAGTGCACTCTACACTCTAAAAAAAGCTTACACCTTTTGGGGTTTATATCTTGCACACAACAATAATCGTCATCTGCCTTTCTTGCGTTTCTTTTATAGAAAACGCCGCGCCCGCTACTTTCCGGTCGGGAATGCTACGTCATGGTGATAACGCGCATGCCGTTCGTTACTGGCAAGTACCGGGCTCGCAGCGTTAAAAAAAGGAAATGCGGACAAGGCAGATGACGATTATCTTTGTGTGGCAAATATACACACCAAAGGATGCAACTGTTTTAGAGTGTGAAACAAAATTACACCCTTTGGGTTGTATCTTGCCACACAACAATAAACGTTATCTGTCTTGTCCGCATCTCCTTTCTTTAACGCTGCGAGCCCGGTACTTCCCAGTAACGAACGGCATGCGCGTTATCAGCATGACATAGCATTCCCGACAGGAAAGTAGCGGGCGCGGCATTTTCAAGAAAGGAAACGCAGGCAAGGCAGACGTACACTCCAAAAGGTGTATCTTTGTCTAAGAGTGTAATGGGAGATACGAAACAGAGTCAAATAAGAGCATTAGAACATTAAGAACACAAGCATTACTCCAGCAAAAGCAGCTTCGAGCCCCACCTGCCCTTTGGATGTGCCAGCGATTTGGTGCCGCTTATTCATTGTTCCTTGAACCGCCAGTCCTTTCCACCAGGCTTGTAACTCGGCCGGGGCGGGCCTTGTTTATTCGCCCGTAAGCACTCACGTTTCCGCTCTTTGTCGCGGTGGCAGAACGTAATCACGCGCGCGTGCCTGGATTCAAAGGCTGCACACCACACCTTCGTGAGCACCTTCGTGCGCAGATGATATACGCTGCTGGCTTTATGCGCGGACGCAGTTCTTTCTTCCAGCAGCACAAAAGAAGCCTTTGTTCGCGAGTGCTTGTGTAAGCCGTGATCGTCGCGACCTCCACGGAATCGCTCGCGCTTCTCGCGCGCGCAGCGCGTGGTTTTACGTGTACTCGTGTTTTTGTCAGCACGTGTCTGCCGCAGAGTCTTCTTCGTCAGGCAGCTGATGCTGATGGAGAAGCTGAAGGTATACGACGATGTGCGACACTATTACCATATATGAGGGTTATATATACATTATATAAGGGCTTCCTACACTACCTATACGAGTGTAGGTATAGTGTAGGAAGTCGCCATTTTTTTTACTTGGAGTAGAAAAGTGTAGCTCCGCTCACCTACACCAGGCCATTTTTACATATCTGTAGTGTTGCATGAAAACTGCACTTTCTACACTGTGGTTTCGGTGAGTATAGACAGCAGACGACAAACAAGCATGGCTGGCGTAGCAAACGAGTGGCACCATTTTGTCTGCGGATGTCAGCGCTGATATAGCGGCGATAGTGAATATTCGCTGCAAGGACGGTAGGGAAGTGCTGGCGTGTCACAGAGGAAGGTGAGCTAATCTTCCAAGATAAAATTATCTTACTCACGGACGGTGCGGGCTGTTTCAGACTCCGCGATATCATATTATATACGCCTTGGGGAGTTGTCCTCGTGCCATGCGCATTCGCAATGTGTTTAGCTGCGGTTTGCCTATAGATTTGTTCATCAAAAGAAACTCGTACATCGTTTAGTTTCAGGCAAGAGCATATACACAGCCTATAATAGCGAAGTCAGGCGAACTGCGGAGACAGCGCGCTGTCTGCTCTGATTGGCTACAGCCCAGCGAGCCAAGTGCAGCACATGACGTCATAGCCTCTGCAAGGCAGTATACGCTCGTCTGTACGAAGTTAGCGTATTAAAAATAGCCCTATAGGCTATTACCAAATGACTTCACCAGGTTCGTTATCTCTATAAAGGCCGCAATGTATCAAGTGGCCGAGGATTCAGTGCCTGCTATGCAGTAGAGAGTCTGGTCCAATTTCTTGGCTGTTACGCAGTAGCTCGACTGAGTGGATTAGTGAGTGCGCCCATCTTCAATTATTGCGTGAGTGACTGCATGTCTTTACTGAGCACACACACACTGAGCTTATACGCATGTGCGCGTGTGTGGCTGTTTGTGCATTGCAATCACTAAATTGGTGTCCGTGAATGTATCAAGCTTACTGGTGATTAAGTTTCTTACAGTGGATATAAAAGCAGTTTGCTGTGGCTTGCGTTCTGGAACTCTGTCTTCGTTTGTGCTGTTCCAACAAAAGGAGCTCATACAGCCTAATAATTACAATGACAAATAAAGGAGTGGCATGCCGCCTAGCGACTGCATTCTGAAGAGATGGCACGATAGCATTGAGGACATGAACTGCAAACACTGCGGGGCAAAGGCGGACATGATCCACATACTATGGACATGTCCTAGATACAATAAACCAGATAGGGATAGACAATCCTGGGAGACTTTAATGACCAGTTCGAAGGAAGATGACCAAAGAGAAGTCATCCGCATGGCCCTGGACACTGCTGAGCTCCAAGGAGCATCAGCCAGCTGAAAGGGGAGGAGTAAGCCGAAGAGACAGGAAGACTCTTGACTCCTCGGGGCTCTTTTTGCGGGTGCAAATAAACGTTATTTCTCTCTCTCTCTCTCTATGAGGTACAACATTGGATGGCTAGGACTAAATTGCCGATGAGCACTTAAAACGCCTAAGAGGGCCAGTCGCATTACAGTTACAAAGTTACAGTGTAGCCGTTTTAAGCAATAATTCAAAGCTGCATACAAACAAAAAGATGTTTAAGTGACGAAGACAGAAATCGCGGCGAGCATTAGTTTCAGTGGCCAAATGAAATATTGGTTTCCGACAAAACACTTTCACAACGGCATAAGGCCGGTTCAAGGCTGATGGCTCATTAGCGTTGCGCGGCTATGCATTCGCAAACATGCGTCGATCCATTCCGACATCCGCTACGCACTTAGGCAAATGCACGTTCAATGCATCTCTCGCCCATTAATTAAGATATAGAGCCGTGTCGAGCTATAAGTACTTGTAGCGGTTACAAACAAAACTGTCCTTACGAACAGCAGCAGCCAGCTGCGAGGACGACGATGACCGCACCCATGATATCATTACTCTTTCAGAAGCGGCACTAGAAACGTCGCATGAATACTAAACTGCGCCGCTGTACGTCAGGTTTGCATAGCTAACTGCGACGTTGTTTATCGACGAAAGTGCGTGAATACAGTACGCGCTCCGTCTGCGACGTGCTTCATGTAGCAGACGGACCATCGCAGCGAGCGTTTACTTTCAAGGTCATTTGCCTCCGGCGCCGTTCAGAAGCTGTCGTCTGCTATGAGAGGCAAACAAGACAACCGTTAGGCCTAACTCGGTGGCTCAACCCGGAGTCCTCGCATCGACACCGAAGCGTAGCGCAGCGCCTAGCGGTATCTGCGAGTGCTGTTCCGAGGCCCGCTGAGTGCTCTAATGCGAGAGGAAGGTTCTCCGGATGTTCTTTCGCCGAGTTCGCGCACCTTACCTCGAATGTTTCCGGCGAGGTCCGGGTGGGGCGGAGGCGCACTCAGGCCTCCCGGTCTGAACCCCGGCTCCTCCTCGTCGACGCTTGCACCGCCGACAAACGGTCGGAGCAGGTGCCCGCGGGCGCCGCACTGTCGGGTCCGCGGCCTCTCGTTCTCCGGGTTACCGAGTCAGCGCCATTATCGAACCGTGAAGCGATCGATATGCGCGCGGCGTCCGAGACTGCCGACGACGTCTGGCGCATTCGTTCGGCACTCACGGAGGCTATACACTGTCCCACAAGTATAATCATAATCTGCCGTGGGTTTCCTTTCTTGATAACTCTGCGCTCGCTACTTTCCTCTCGAGAATGCTATGTCGCGCGCGCCTGTCGTTCGTGACCTGTGAATGTACCGGGCAAGCACCGGTAACGGAAGGAATGCGGGCAAGACATGTGACGATTATTCACTCTTAAAAATGTTTACACCCTTTTGGGATTATCTTGTCCCGCAACAATAGCCTTCACCTGCCTTGCTTGCGTGTCCTTTCTTGAAAACACAGCGCTCGCTAGTTTCCTGTCGAGAATGGTGTGCCACGCTGATGTGGTGATGTGGTCGAGAATGGGGTGCCACGCGCAAGCCGTTCGTGCCTTTGAAGTACCGAGATCGAAGCGTTAAAGAAAGGAAATGCGGGCAAGACAGATGATTATCGTTGTGGGGCAAGATAAGCTCCAAAGGGTGCAAACTTTTTTTAAGAATGAAGAGGGCTCATCGGCTCCCCCATAGATAGTTGTCATCAATCTTGCGTACACTTCCACCATTTAACACCCTGCGTTCGTTATACATTTCTGCCAGTCATGGGAACGCTATGTAAATTTGATACACGCATGCTGTCAATGTCGAATTATCAGGAGCGCAGTGTTAAAAAATAAATATGCACGCAAGATAGATTAAGGTTGTTGTTAGGGGCTAAGATAAGCACTCAAAGCTTATATGTAGGCGCTGTATATATAAAAAAGCGGGGAAAAAATAGCATTGCTCAGTGCGCACCGCTCTGTGCGTGGTCCAGGGTGACAGTGTCTGGAGTTCCAGTGTCTCGAGGTCATTGACATCAATCCTTGCTGCGTAGTGGGCCTCTTTTCTCACCACCTCGCATAAGACACCGGTCGCCAGGGGAAAACACTTTCACGCTCGTTGGGGCACATGGCCCGTTCGCGGAATGCTTCGGCAGGCGTGCGGACAATAGGCTTCAAAGCAACTTCAAACTTGACTTCAAAGCAACGGCACTGCTTCAGCGAACCGAATGGCGAAAGTCCCGCCTCTGTTAGCCTCCCGCGCCTTAAACGCAGTCGCCGTAAACCATGGCTCCTCAGCGGGCTGTAACTCCCCGCCGCCGGGATTGGTGACGGGCCCCGGGTCTCCTTTGAAAAGCGCCGCTCCTCTGTGTAGCCGCCCGCACAAACAACGCTGAAACTCCACTAGCCCCGACAGAGTTTGTTTGCTTGTCACATATACCTTAAAGCTAGCTAGTATGTGTAAATGAAAACACTGTATAGTTTCTGCGTGTATAAACACTGCTTTCACCGGAGTGCATACATATATATATATATATATATATATATATATATATATATATATATATATATATATATATATATATATATATATATATATATATATATATATATATATATATAATTGCCTCAGACTACACTGGGAACTGTGCATCGTAGTAGTTGCCTCATTATTTCTCATTTATTGTTTTTGAAGAGCATTATCTTAAAACTGACCATTGTATATATACATATATGTATATATAGCATAGGGTTTCACGCCAGACCCGAAGGTATAACATTCAAATTAAAAAGAAAAAAAAAGGAGGAACGTTATGGCATGTTTTTGCTGACGTTTCGGCCGGAGGACCGGTCGATACCCCCTAGGGAACCCCCTATGTGTGTGTGCGAGTGTATGTGTGTAATTAATCGTCGGCTTTCCTAACTAAGTGTGGACAGAGCAGCTCTCACGAAACACTTTCTTACAAAAATGAGAAGAGAGGGGTTAACCTAGGGCCCCGATTTTAATTAGTCATATCATCAGAAGCCAACAAACAAGGACGCCAAGGAAAACATAGGGGAAGTTACTTCTACTTACTAATTGAATTAAAGAAATGAAAAATTAATGGCAATGAAAGTGGATTAAAAATTAACTCGCCGCAGGTGGGGAATGATCCGACGTCTTCGCATTTAGCATCGCACGCGTAATGCGAAGACGTGGGATCGTTCCGAACTTGCGGCATTCCATGAAAAAAATATATTTTAGCGCAGAAAATGATTAATAACACATTCTTTTTTCAAAACGACAACAGAGGCGCGAACTAACAACTGAGTTTATTTTCTGGTACCGTCATATATATACACGTGCAAAATGTTATAACAGAATTATGGAACGCGGACTCTTCCTAAGATAAGTCCCCGGTAAGGTATTCCTCCGAAACTCTCTTTTCGTTAATTTCGCAGAAGGCGGTTGATTGACAGGAGAGAAAATACGACTGCTTGATTTGAGCGCCGAAACCACAGCTTCGTTATTCGTCACCGTGACGTCACGGATGTGAAAGTATGCTCTCGTACTGGAGCTATTGTGACTAAAAAAGAACCATCGAAACCTGCTGGGCCGGGCCCAGTCGAGTTTATGGTTTCTTTAGAATGCGACGTAGCCATCCCTAGCTTCTTTACTACAGTTCCGAGCAGACACTTCAAAATCCTTGACGTCACACGCCTGCTAGCTGGTGCGCCATAGCCACGCGTCGTTCGTTATCGCAGCCCTTTCTTATCTTGCCTTTTCTTTTTTTTGTGCATGTTTGTCTCAGCTTCAGTCGTTTTCAGTGTCGCTTTAAAAAGAAAGCAAAAGGCACCGGTGGGATTCGAACCCACGATCTCCTGTTTACTAGACAGGCGCTTTAACCAACTAAGCCACGGCGCCACCTGTGTCGCCGTTTTATCATTGCCCCGGAAACAACGCGTGAAGAAGGGACCGGTTCTTGAACATTCGAGCTGCTTGCACACGCACGCACAAACACACAAAAAGGGCCAAAACGAAACGAAAAATCAGCGGTGATTTAGCGGTAAGTGAGAGAAACATGCGTTTGCATTAGGTCGCCCCTCTGTGAGGTCCCAGATCCGTGATTTAGACCGCGTTCAACACATTGCAAAGTGTTCAGCAGATCTCGAGCTCACTCGACCTGTGTCCTGCCTCTTCGAGGAGTGAAATGCAGACCACGTAGATTGACAGAACCGATGTAATACGTTGTTTAGCGTCGCTTAGAGAAAATCAGAGTACTATGTTTTGTATTTCGCCTAATTATACATATCTGCACAAACACCGTTATCAGATCAAAACTGTCAATCGTAAATTTGTAGACCCATTTAAATTAAAGAAATTGCCAAGCCATCTCAACACGAGCGCTATATAATTTTTCCCCAAGCACTAAAGAAAGCCCACAGAGCACGAAAAAGTGCCCCTAATGGCGTTGCATTTTTCGAGTGATTCTAATTCGAGTGATTTTAATTCAGGCTTGGAAAACACTTATATGTAGCACGTGTTGAGAAACAGAAAGGTGGGTCAGGAATCTTTACTTTTATCGAGTTGTGCATACACATGCTTGCATGCGGAATGCCTTGATCAACGGTTCAACGAGTAGAAGGGGGACCAAGCGACATTTTCTTCTTACTCACAATCATACGAAGTCTACAGATGATTGGTCGATTATCAACGTACAGTTGCCAATTAAGATAATTATTCCTCAGCCTGGAGCCAGTCTTTCCACGAGAGGACTTTTAAAAGAAACACTAAATGCGTCTAAAGTGACGACGCATTTTTTTTTTCAAAACTCTTATCGTTAATTTCGCGGCAACAGGTTGATTACTAAAAAAAATTAAGGTCAAACTTTTTATTAAAAGAAAAATCGCGCTGAAACCTCAGCACCAGTACATCAGCATGACGTCACGTGTTTCAAATGACTTTTTTTTTACAAAAGTTCTCGGAACTTGCTAACTTGCATCTGTGGCTCTTTGAGAACGCAACGTAGCACATACCCTTACTACAGTGCCCTTACCAATTAAAAAAAATGACCAGGCGCTAGCAGAAGCCGTGAAAATGCATGACGTCACGCCGAGCTAGCACGTGAACTTCTAGGCGTCGTTTGTTAATACAGCTGATATAACTTTTCTATTTAGTGTAACTCCAGGCGGAGACTTCTGTCAACCATTTATGTTACTGTTAACCTGCAGTGGGGCCAAACGTTTCGCCGAAGCTTCGGGACGCGTGATCAGCGAATGCTTTCGGAACATCCCCCCTCCCCTCGGCTTTGTTTCTAGAAAGAATGTGCAACACAGAAACAACGCGAGGACGTGAATTTGAGCATTTACGCACTGCCATTTCGGATGCACCAGCTACAAGCAGGTTTGAGGCGTAAGCGGGCAACGTGACTTGCACATGCCAACAGAAGAATGTTCGACTTTTCTCATCGCAAATGCATCCAGAGAATGGCTGTAATTTTTGAAAATGCAAATGAAGTTCGAATGCGACAAAAAAAAAAATAACACCAGGAGCGTAAGGGATTAAAGTGAGCAATAAAGGAGGTCACAAAAGGCACCGGTGGGATTCGAACCCACGATCTCCTGTTTACTAGACAGGCGCTTTAACCAACTAAGCCACGGCGCCGACGATTGCGGCTGTGCGAGAGTGGCAAGAGCATCGTGGAGAGGGCGAGTAATGTCCGAAGCAACGATTCCATTCGTTCGATTCCATTCCATTTTGATCAGCTACCCTTCACGGCCGGTCAATCCCGTAAGTAATGAGGGCGGAGCGCCGCTAGGACCACTGAGGAAGCGCGAAGAGGCGTATGCCATATTGAAAGAGAATCGTCACATTACCCTAGCCCAGTTCTTGGCGGGATATCGGCGGTAGCGAAAACGAAAACAGCAAACGCAGAGTGCGCGGCAAAGCATCCGTATCGTGTGTCCTAGAAACGGCGATTACCAGACACGCGCGGCCGCTGTACGCTTGCAGCGCGCAATTACATCATTACTTTCTTGTCTGAGTGGCGCCGCACTTTCAGCTTCTGGCCGCCGGTGTGAAAGCTGTAGAATACACGAAGGAGATCGAGCTGTCGAGCCTTGGGGGTTAGTTATTACATAGAGCGATTAACGTGTACGATATATGGTACTTTAGCATCACATTACACTCACATCAATGAAGGAAGGGTACTCCGTCCTACATGCTCACATCATGTGAGAATTTGTGAAGTTTTGGAGCTTCACTGAGTGAATTTAGAATGTTGAAGCGGCTTCGACATTTCGCAGATATCACCGCGCACAGAAAATAAAGGAGGAGCAAAATTGCTTCGCACTTCGTGAGACGCAGAAGTGTGGTAGCAAAAGGCGAAATAGGCGTCCAAGCGACTTCTGGTGGTGCTCATCGCATTGCGTTCCTTCGTGTTACGTTGTTGCGAGCGTGATGCAGGAACATGTAGGAATATTATTATTACGATATTCCTACAGCGTGGTTTAGGGAGCCTCGAGCGCTGGTATCGAGGGCGAGGCACCCTAGCGTGGTTGCGACAGCAATGCCATCTTTCGAACCATGTAGATTCAGAGCAGCTCAAACACTCACCAGTAATAATTAGCGCTAAAAATATCTTCTGAGCTGTAACTTAACATTACGTTAAACTATCTATTGAAAATAAGTAGGGTTTTTGTAATTTTTGATGAAAACTGTTTTCACGATTGAAGCCAGTGTGAATCAAGCCAAGTCCAGAACGAACGTAACCCGCGTCGTCTGTTTATGTCGCTGTTTCAGAAATCGTATTGGTTTACCGGCCGATCCGAGTTTGTCGACGCGATGTAAATTAGCTTGTGAGTTCGTTATGAAGGCACAATGGAACTTGTCGAGCTTCACAATCATCCTGAATACATAAACGCCTGTTGCAACATCTTGAACAACGAATGGAAACGCAGTCACGCAGCTCGGTACGTAGATCCCAACCTACGGTAAAAAAATCATCGGTCCTCATTGAAGTCAGTAAACTGATTGGGAGTTTCTTGCCTTGTCGGTACTGTGACAAAACACTTCATTTTTATGTTTTGTGAAAGTAAACGTTTTCTGTTAATGCAACACTGTAATGAGCGGCAGAAGTCTCGTGGCGTTGCATACCGATACCGCTACCTCCCAGCTACGCACGCACAGCCAACCGCACACATGCATATTGGGCGGCTAGCGGTCGGCATACTATGCTCATAGTATGCCGAAGGGCGGTAATACTATGCTAAAAGCTATGCTATTTAATTTCCATTAGATGCAGCTAGTTATGCCCGACAAAGCTGAATTCCGGCAACGTTGGCTGCATATAATATGGTCACAAAAGCACTAGTTTATATTTTGTGCAATTGACGCAATAGCCGATTATATATGTGCACATATATTAACATAGACGCTTGTTTGAAATCGTCGCTTACTTATTTGGCAACATTTCTAATAAGCTCCGTTGCTGTTCGTCAAAGCCACATTAATATATAGCGTTCTGAAATGTCGAAGAAACTGAGCCAGCAGCAACGAGCAATTAAGCTTGAAATGTTTATCGCCAAACCGTACAGTTTCGTTTTGCAAGAATGGCTTTATGTTCACTTAGCACCAAATTATTCGAAAAATAGTCCATCAGGAGTTCTCGGGTAGTGTCGCCAAGCAATGTTCAAATTCAGGCCCACTTAAACAATGTAAATAAGTCGCATCTCTAGTAGGTTAAACTGTAAAGAAAACTAAGGGCCATAAAATGCTGTGATTGTCTTTATGCAGGTACCACAGCCTCAGCAAGTCCAGCAGCAATTTACCCGTCTCGCTGGCGTTGGTCAGATGCCAGCAAGGCTTGGATGGCGAAGTGGTTGGCCATGCCAAGCTCTGCCGTGTGCTTCACGATGATAAAGCGTGCTTTGTCGAGTCTGGTGAGTGTTTTGTTGCTCAACGCACTGATGATAGCAAATCGGGTGCCACAGAATACATATACAAGCCTCATGCTGCACAGAAATGTCACATGCGTGTAACTCACAGTAAACACTCATTATAGCTCTATTCATCTATTTCCATTATTATTGCTTCTTTCGAGTTTTGCCATTTCAAGTGTCAGGTGATGTCTCACAGAAGAAACAGAAGAAAAAAGCCTCTTGCTACTCGGCAATGTCATATATACCTTATACATTGCTCAAATTACACTGAACACTATAAAAAATCACTTTATTCAAATTATCACGGTGTTAAAATTTTTTCATTGCAAGTGGCATGTGTCTTAGACCTTTATTTATTCTCCTAGAAGAAACAAAGAGTGCATGATCTGCTGGCTAAAACATATCAACCCAAGCTGCAGCTTTAGAACATCTTATGTTATAGTAATGACATTTAGTAATGAATCTTTCTCTTCAGTTATAGTTATCCCTGAGGAGAGAGGAAAAGGTTTCGGAAAGCTAGTCATGAAGCTGACTGAAGAGTATGCTCGCAAGTAAGTACTTCAGCTTTCACATGTGCTGGTTACTGATTACCCATCATGGTTACTAATTACCCGTCATGGCTATGGTGTTCTGCTGCTGGGCACAAGGTCAAGGTTTCGATTCCTGGCCACAGCGACTGCATTTGAATGGAGATAAAATGCAAAACACTCGCATTATTTTATTAAAGTGGAAGTAAAATAATTCAAGTGATCAAAATTGATCTGTAGTACTTCACTACAGCGTCTCTCATCGCCGCAGAGTTGCTTTGGGATATTAAAGCCCGTAAAACAATCAATCAGTCACTCAATCTGGGTACTGATTGTCTTGCACTTCTCTTTAAGGAAAGGCTTTACAAGGTGCTACCTGTCCACACACGACAAGGAACAGTTCTACGCGGCCATTGGATACACAATCTGCGCTCCTGTTTGTGGGGTGAGGCTTTTTAGACATCTAGCCTGTTACGTTTTGCAGCTGTTGTGTGACAGTGGATTTGTTCTGTTGATTTTAAGAATGCCAGTTTAACAAAACTAGTTGGTGAGCTAGTTGGTTATATCTGATGGTTAATGTATTCCTATTCCTAAACAAAGTGGTGTTTCTTATTTACGTGACCATGCTTGACCCATTCTTATCTGAAGCACCGAGTCTATGTAAATTATGTAGCTAGAAGTGCTGGCTCCATTAAGTCTCTACTTAGTTTTGGCTTTTGTCTTTGCTTTCTTGCGTCAGATGTCCCTTGTAAAGCATCACTATTCTTACGGGCATCATATGACCAGAAAGAGTTGATGCAATTCCAGTGTTGTCGCAACCTGAGCTTGTAAGGACTTCTTCAGTAAAATCTAGCTGCTAATTAACAGCAATATCTAACTGCAGGTAAACAGTGAAAGAAATTAAGAGAAAATGATTACAGGAGTTGACCACTGTTTTAACTATGACGGTGCTCATGACACAGGATGACTGCTATCAATACTGTGACAGTCGCACAGCCGCTACAGTTGTGCCATATGACATGACCTAACTATGAGTATGGCACTATGTGACGGCGCTCATTATCTGCAATATATTGATCTTAGTCTGTTACTTATTACACAGATAAGCCACAATAAACGGACTACAACTTCCCCCACTCAGTTTCTCAGTTCTACCACGATAGGTTAATTGGAACCAACATATCTTCAGTTTATCGATCCTTTGTGGCCTAAACCTTGAAAGTTATCGAACCGAAGCCTTCTTCAATTCTCCTATGTGCCTTTGTTGGTTGACAGTGGGATGGAGCTGTGTGCATTGAAAATTTGTGAGTTTCATTGAAGTCTGCCAGTATGTTGAAAATAAATATGTATAAACCTTTTTCTTTTCTTTTTCACTTCTCAGATTTCAGGCACAATGGACCACATG
The DNA here is from genome assembly GCF_050947875.1 of Dermacentor variabilis. Taxonomy (NCBI): domain Eukaryota; kingdom Metazoa; phylum Arthropoda; class Arachnida; order Ixodida; family Ixodidae; genus Dermacentor; species Dermacentor variabilis. The sequence continues at coordinate 13,437,345 of NC_134578.1, read as the reverse complement.
GACAGATTTCTCAGGCTCTTCGACAGCAAACCAAGTGAATCACTTAGTGAAGACAAACTGTGCAATGATGGGCATTCACAAAAAGTTGTCTGCTCAGTGCAGGAAAACCAGCCACCACCTCCTCCGCCTCCCCCTTTCCCACCCTCATTGCCGCTGCAAATTACAACTAAGCAGGTGTGGATGACAAAACAACTCTGAAGTGCTTTAGTGGAGCAGTTGAAATTTGTTATATTAAAGGTGTCCTCAGTCAATTTTGTTACAATAAATTATTAAATTAACACAAAAATCAAGTGTGGTGTCTTTTACAAGAACGAATGTACAAGCAGATTTAAATAACACTTTGTTTGGCAAGAGTATCTGTTGTATGCTTGATGTTTGTGATCTTGGGGTTTACATAGATTCGTGGTTGGATTTTCAGCTTCACATGTCTTCTATTGTCAGCCACGCCATGAGGCACTTAGGCTTAATATCATGACGTAAAAAAGTTTTGCTACCCAAAATGTTAAAAAGCACTCTTTTGAACACTGATTAGACCACGGCTAGAATTTACATCTACTGTACTGTGATCAATTCTATTAGCACCAACCAGAGTACCTTAATCGAAGTCGTCCAATGTCAATTCCTTCGCATTTACTTGGACAAACATATTCGTCTATGCCGATGCTATGACAACGCAAGCTTGTTAAGTAAGCATTTTTTGCATGACAAAACACTTGTGGATTGTTAAAGTTCTTATGATATGTCGCACCTAGGCCGATTGATTGCTACGAGTGGCAAGCATCGCTACAGTTTTGGGTTCCATCACTGTAAATCCGAAGCTGTTCCGACGTCTTTCAACCTATGCCTACCTTGCCCCGTGACATGGCTGCAAGTGTGCAATGCCAGTTCATCTGACATCAATACTTTCAATTGAGCATCTCTGTGAAGTCGGCAGACAAAGTACTGTTAAATTAGTTTAATTTCTTACTCGAAATGATGCTCTGTGTGTTTAGTATGCTTATACCCCTTATGCACACTAGTGCATCACTGCCAGGGCCCTTCAGCTGTTGGCAGGTGCTGATATAAGCAGTAATACTTACCAACCTGAAAACTTTATAAAGTTAGCAAAAATTCCTGACACGATGAGGTGGGGGATAGCATGCATTATCCCAAAGCTTGCCTTGAGTGCACATCTTTTCTTTGTGGGATACATATACACTTTTTAACCATGTATAATGCCCAATGTAACGGGTGTTTCACTTAACTAGAACCAAACTCTATACATAAAGTGGTACATCATAGAAGGACGAGACCCACCATGGTGGTGTAGTGGCTTTGGCCTTGCGCTGCTAAACCCGAGGGTGCAGGAACAAATCCTGGCTGCGGCTGCCACACTTCAATGGGGATGAAATAGAAAAACACCCATGTACCGTGCATTCAGTGCACGTTAAAGAACCCTGGTGGTCAAAATTAATCCGTAATCCCCCGCTACGGTGTGCCTCATAATCACAGTGGTTTTGGCATGTAAAAATCCAGAATTCTAATTTGATAAAAGAATGAGACCAGGGCACACTTTCCGTAGTTGTCTTGAGTTACAATATTTTTTAGAAGTGCAGTCAGCTATTTGATTACATTTAATGATGCAAAATTTTAAATATTTGTTTTAGGAGATAAGTTTGAGCATAAAAGTTGTAGAGCATGCTTAAAAACACAGTGAAGTTATTTCCGTGACGTTATCTCTAACATAGCTTATTTTTTTCGGGCTCCGAAGAAAGCCCGTGAAATGTGAGAAAAAAATTCAAAATAAAGAAAATATGTCGCTGTGCGCTTACACATCTGTATTGTAGTGCCCTTAATTGTGTATTGAAGAACAGGGCCCGTATGCCCATCATAAAAATAAAAGGCCATCGAGAGCATTTGCATCCATGTTAAACACTGGCTTATTTTTATTTAGGGACAAGGCAGATTTAGATCCTCATAATGAAGGTGCTAACACACACTGGACTCTGTGCTAGATTGCTCTTTCATGTTTTGTGATGGGCCCGTGGTCCTTGCTTCTTCACAACACGGCTGCGAACATTGCCATCCAGACATGCAAGAGTGTAACAATGTGAATGTTTTCATATCTCACGGGCCATTTTCAGCGTCTGGAAAATAGCTATGTAAAAGGTAACGTCATGGAAACAACTTCATAGGGCCTTTTTAACCATTTGAAGCCCAAGCCTGAGCTATGCTTGTCCTACCAATTTGTATGAATATTGCCAAGAACTAGTTATACTTGACCACACCATGGTTTCCACTGCTTTAATCGCTGTGAACGACTGACGTGCATCTGCTCATTCGAACCGCCTGCTGCTGAATTTGAGTACCTGCGCATATTTCATATTAAATTTGCTTTGCTGTCATGTGTTTGGAGAATATTATTAAGGAAGTTTATGTACTGCAAGAAAAACTGGCTTTGTTAAAACACAGTTTGCTTTTCAATGTCTTCATTGAGTACAAGGAATGGAGCATATATTTAATATTTTTTTTCAATGAGCATGCTACGTGCAAACCCTCTGGGAAGTAGAGGGTTAAACACTTTTACCATCAAACTTGCGTCCTAAAATGAATGCAGTCGACTCTCGTTACAAGGGCCCCTGATAATCCGAGAAAAAACATCCATATTATCCGAAGTCCATAATATCCAATGCGCCTCACTTCCGAAACTTTCGTCGCGATGCTGAACAACTTTATTGCAAAGAGTGAGTGAACGTGCAAAGTAAAAAAAAAAAAAAAAAGAAAAGAAGTTGCACTTTCGCCCGAAAGCCGGAGCACCGATTGTGATAGCAAATTAAGCAAGTACGGCAGCAGCAGCCATCGAATTGACCTTCGTGCTTTATCTCGCTTTAATGCGAACTAAACGTTGAAAGCACAGCGCATACGAAGCTACCGGCAATGGACGCACTTTGTCCGCACCGTAGATTTCTTTCAAGACGGCGCCCGCGCCATAAGCAGCAGCGGCCAGAATAGAATCCCTCTCTTTAGCCTCCTCCCCCCCCCCCTCCTGTGCCTTGCACATAAAAGAGACCGCGCGTATCTGCCCCACCTTCCTCCCTTGCAAGTCAGTTGTCAGCCCGTGTCGAAATGGTATAAGTATGTTTTATATGCCCGATCTTTGGAAAAAAAAGTTGTCACCAATTTCGTCCACTGTAGCCGAAAGTCTGTTGTAGCTTGGTCCAGCCGTTATGAGCAAACTTTGTCGCATTAATAGGTATAACAAATTAAGGATGCAATATGGTCCGTTATATCCGAAAGCCTGACGTGGGTCCATTTTAACGAGCGCAAATTGTACACAAAATTTTGCTTAATTAAACATAACTATCAGAATTAGCTGATTGCAACCAAGAATAGTGTGAAAATCTTACGACTACAAATCATATGCTGTTGGTCTCGTTCGTCTAAGGTGCATTACTATTTAAAAAATTTAATTCCAATTAAATGAGAATGTTGTGCTACAGTTTCATGCCACAACATGCCGATCAAAGAATGGGAAACCTAACACAAAGTCCGTGGTTGCTTTCTTGATATTCTAGACAGATGTTTCAGCTCTGGATAATTCAAAAACTAATTACAAAGTAATATACTAATTAAGCTTTATCTCAAATAACATTTAATAGTTGTTTTGTACAAATGTACCCTCCACGGCCAGGAATAAAGGCTGACAAGTTCCAATTTTCATTGATGTGGTTCTGTGTTAAGGCATTACAGGGCTAACAATAAATTTCCTTTAGATGCCACACACAGACAAACTTTAGAACAGCAGTGACTGACAAGCAACAATGTTTTACAGTGAAGCTGTATATGGCTAGGGTTCCATGCATTTTTGTTTTTTGTGAACAAAAACTATCATAAACAATGGCTCATACCACCGCAACCATTCTTGCTCCCGTAAGCAAGCAAAAAATGCAATGGCTGATAGCCTCGTAAGACCGAGGCTACAAGCACTTGGCAAAGTGAAGCGAAGAGTGCTTAAATTCTTCTTAATCACGCATAGAACATACAGAACAGCATGTCAAAACTGTCATCATCAATGGCTCCTACCCCTGTAAGCAAGCAAAAAAAAGCAATAAGTCGTAGTCCCGTAAGGCTGGTGGCTACTCACTTTGCGTGCATTAGCTGCGATGACAATACTCCTGTTGTCGTTGGCGTTTTAAATGTGGATGTTTCGGTACAGAAGAGAGCAGTTTACACTGCTCTCTTCTGTGTTGCAGTTCTGAGAGCAGTTCTGTGTTGCAGACATATCCTTTGCGATGCCACACCGATCTGGCCCAACCGACCACCCAGCAACATATGTGCACCAATATGACATTATCAAAGAATGGGATTGCAGTTGCGAGCTAAATAACAACCACCAATCAAGACAATAAACGAGTTTCTACCTTTGTTCAAAATTATGCGTCACCTCCGCGTCATGTGCTAAACAGCTTTGCCGGTCAACCACCTTCACAGAGTGGAATGGCTCATGATTAGTTATGTCACATTGAGTTTTTCGGTGGTTGTGCTGATGCCAACTTGACATGCTTCAAGAACTTGCCCGAATGAACAAGCTCGAAACGCATACTACCCTACCCCGCTGTTATATGGTGCCTTGTGCCTTCACAAGAGGGCAGTGCAGATACCATTGTAATTTCCTTTTGCAAGCATATTTTGTGACCTTGAGCCGCCCAAGCTTTCAGCACCTTTAAAATTTCTGGTGAACAGTACAAAATACTTTTTTGTAAAAATTGATGACATCTGAAAAATTGTTCAGCGAACTCTAACTTAAACCTAAAAAAATATTCAGGTGAGTGTGCACATATATACATTTGAATTGGTGGCACCAATGAAATGAAGTCTTGTGATAAAAGGAATCACAAGCGCCTGCTTCGGATAACATGTGCAAGATCAAGCACGGTGAGAGAAGGTCAAGAAGGAATCGGCACAAATAAAAGCGGGAGCTTTGTCTGCATACTGCATGCAATCCTAAAAAGATTGAACAGCTTTTTCTTATGCACTGGGGATACTGGAAGCGCTAGGAATCTAATTCATGGCCCCATGCTCTGCAGAGTGCCAATGGAAATATCAGGCCAGAACAGAGAAGTGATCAAGCTGCTAGGCATTCATGTTGTAGTTCGTGCAGCGCTCGAATAATTACGTGCAGTACACAAGACATATGTTCCGATTTACAATAAAGGAATACACAGTACAGCACAAAGCCTTTTTTTTTTTACTGACTTTACCTTGGCCTTCTGCCACTACTGCACAGACAACTAGATATCTTGCAGAACACACTTTGCCAATGCCAAAGCGTGCAGACGACAGTGGTTTTTCATATTCAACAAGCAAGTCGCGCAAGTGCTGATGCAGCAGTTTTTTGCCTAGTGATATGGACTACAGTTAGCAATCTTGGTGTAAAATATCAGCATCAATAGTCCAGCAATAAACAGGGCACGTTAGAAATAAAGCTGTGATAAATACATAAGGATAAGTATACATGCTCCTGCTGTGTGCATCATAGCAGCCACTTCTGCACACACTGGAAGTTTGTGCATCCACTCAGCGACATTACAATGTCGCCAGTTTTGCTTAGTACTAAACTCCGGAAAAAGAATACTGCGCCGCAAAGAAAAGCTTGTTACTTTTCTTTTATTGCACATTTGTGGATTCCACACAGCAACTCGTGTAACAGGCACATGCATGCATGGCATCTTAAAGAACAAGGTGCAATGAAAAATTTGGTGATTCACTCTCCATTTTCATGTTTGCTGTGAAAACTTGCCACTCAATTTTTTTTTCTTTGGTTAAGAACCCAAAACTACACACAAAGCAGGCATACTGTCATCACAACAAAAACAATGCCCAACTAGGATCTTGACTACGAAAGTGGATTCCATCACATTACACTGACAGATGTGTGCACAAAAGTATATTGAACTTGAGTCCAAAACATATGGGCTGAAGCTACACTAATAAATTCAGTAGTGGTAACCAAGCCCCTGTCAGTTTTAAGTAGTTGCACAGATTTTTACCAAATTCTATTGCATACACTGAAAGGATGGATGCGGAACTATAAACCTGAAAGATGAATGCCGTTGCTATGCTCATCGCATTCCTAGCGAAATCCGAGCTTGAGCCAGTATTATGTACAGATGCATAGAGGTTCACCAATACAATGAGCAGTCTAATTCCTGTGGCACTCCTGCTGCAATTTTCTCTAAACTAATCAGTGTGCCCTTCCTGAATACCCAAATATGTAGAAAGCTTTGTAAGCAAATTCTATCACATGCACCGACGGATGCGTGTACAAAAGGATATTGAATTTTAAAGCAACCAATGTGGGCTCACACTATGCTAATTGCTTCATGAGTGGAAACCGACTCAGTGGAAGCATTAACATTTAAAGGAAAATTATTTTTAATGGCCGTTGTTATAGCAATACAAGCCACAGAGTGCACAGATCAAAGTAGTAGCACAGATTTTCATCAAAACAATTTGCTGAGCGATTTTGCGCCAGTCTTGCAGAAATTTTCTTGGAACTTTGTGGCACACTTTACTCTTCTTGAATGTGAGTACTACAGCCTTTTAGAGACAAGCACTTGTCCAACAGACCATCACAAGAGAGCTGCAAGAGTTTAGCACCAACTCAAGTCAATACTTTTGATAACAGAGTTCGCATTCTTCATGGGTGACCCCCCCCCTCAATCAACAAGGGCGTCAGGCAACCTCAGCGCGCCGGCTGTCTTCATGCTGCGCTCTTCGGCTCTCTTCGTGGCTCGTTGGCTGGTGATGGTGCGATGGCGTTTTTTTCTTTTCCGCCACTACCGTTTCGAGGTTGAGCAGGTTTTGCTCGATGTCCAACAGGTGCTGGTCCCGAACGTGTGGTGCGATGTTGCGCATGCACTCGATGAGCGAGAGGAGGTACTCGCGGTTGGAGCCGCTTGGCCCCTCGGCGTCGTGGATCTGCCGGGCAATGTCCAGTGCATTGGCAGGTCCCAGGTAGAAGGGGTTCTCCTTCTGCGCTACGTAAATGGTGAGCGAGAAGGGCTTCTCCTCGGATTTGCCGGGGTAGAACAACACCTGCACCTAAGTTGTTTCCACATGGAGTTAGCCAACGCCCGAGAGATTAACTTGCAATACTATGGCTCTAAATGACCACGCCTGTGTACGAAACCATTCTGTCGAGTCTGGCACTGAATATGCAGATAACAGGTAGTAGTAGTAGAAGGTGTACACTAATTCAATATAAAACATGTAGTGAAGCTTTGGCAAATGTATGGGCGCCTTAATCGCAAAACTAAATGCATGGCAACAGCCTGTTGTTATGACCTTCCCTCGCTAGGAAATCTTTTGCTAGATCCTTGACTGCAGGTGACATGTGACAAAGCTTTCACTACAGGCTACTCTGGGCAAACCAGCGGTGCTTTGAAACTTTGATTTTGGTGCAATTTGCTGTAAGCATCGATTGAAAAGGTTTCACATCCGAAAGTTACACCTGGGCTGTGACAAACATTGTATCGGAGAGGTCCAAAATAATGTATGGTTATCAGGGGTTTTAAATCTAATTGCACGGGAGAAAACATGGACTGCTTCTCAGACACCTTAGCAGCATTTTGGTTTGTGACAGGCAAAAGTGTGGCGTATTGCGTAGGAAGAAATTGACCAAAGACGTGTCTATGTTGCGGAAGCACGAGTACTTTTCTTCTATAGTAAATATAAGAAGACAAAGGTGCAAACAGTGTACTTGTTGTATCTGCCAAGTGAAGACAGCACAAGCTAAAACTTATTACAAGCTTTTACTCAGTTATTACGGCAAATGTACTTATTGTTTCATACAAATAAACCAGGTAACATTACAATATAGCGAAAAGAGAAAACCATGCTCTCTGATATTATTGCAGTCGTTGCAAGAAAATTAACTGCAAATTCAATGCACAGAGATAAGGCACTGCTATTCATGTACTTGTGTATTCTACGCAAGCTCATGTATGGTCAGCCGTACTGACATGTTCAAAACAAAATCCATAGTTCTTTGCAGCTGTGTTCAATAACTCCTTAATGATTCTTCTATGGAAAGATATTTAACAAAATGTTGCTTTTATTCGATTAGGGGAAGAGCTCCAACTTTATAACTTTTCTTTATATGCGAAAGCATTATATGCCCCATTACGTGAAAATGCGGCAGCGTAGTGGCGTGACCGAAAGATGGTACGAAATATGGCCAACGGCACAAAGAGTAAAAACACGTAAAAAATGCTCGGACTGACTGAATTTGGTCAATTTTGGACTGGGTGGGAATGGAACCAGGGCCTTCGGGGTGTGAGACGAGCATGCTTCCCTGACGCTACCACAGTTCTCGATGACTAAATGTGTGCCTAGTACTTGCGTCATTGCATACATGACGGCGCAGCCAAATAAAAAGCATTAATGTCTGGTTGAACAGCGCTGAGCAGTCTTCCGAGTTATGAACTCCTTGCAGGCAAGCGAGCATATTAAGACACTGGGTGCGCTTTGTTTTGGCCTTACTGTGTTGCAGTGAAAACGCAGGTGAGACCTTGCACGAACAAGGAACACGCGAAAAAAAAATATTGTTTCGCTAACCGGACTATATAATGCTTTCGCATTCCCCCACGTAAGCAGTCTTTTAAGTGTCTCTGCTGAATTTTTTTTTCGCCTTCAACGATTACTTTAAATATGTACGTGGGGGCAACGAATACCTTTATAACGAAGTGCTTCGGGTCTCTGAAATCACTCGTTGGACAGGCCATTTCGTTGTAGAGGAGAATGAGTGTGACACAGATAAATGCTGCGACCAGTCTCCAAGCCACTGCCTACGTAATCACTTAAGTGATTTAGGTATAGCAAATAAATTTTTAAACAAACTTTTTGAGTGCTAAACAAACAGGGACAAAGGAGCAATACAAGGATGAGAGCTTTCTAACAACTGGTTTTATTTTCGATGAACCACCTGCTTAAATACCCACAGATCATCTGCGCGATCCAGTCAGCACAGCACGCCAATGGCGCATATAACAACACTTGTGATAAAATGCCTCGGATCAGCGCTACTCGGTCAACATCGGAGGGCACATTTACTTACACCTTCAAAGGTGCACACAACCTGTAAAGGTCCAAGGGTTCTGAACAAGTTTACACAATTGAAATGCTGCACCGGGCATCGCAATCTCATGAAACCACAATAGCAACTTCATTAAAGAAAGCTAAAAATAAATGAAAAGGTCTGCTAGCAAAAGTACTAGAGAAACTATCAAAGCATAGTAGCAGACGAGGGTGGGGGGCATAGCACTGATCTGAGGCATTTTATCACAAGTGTTGTTATATGCGCTATTGGCGTGTTCTGTTGACTGGGTTGTGCAGATCCGTGAGTATTTAAGCAAGTGGTTCTTCGAAAATAAAACCAGTTGTTAGAAAGCGTTCGTCCCTGTGTTGCTCCTTTTCTTTGTCTCTGTTTGTTTCGCGCTCAAAAAGTTTGTTTAAAAATGAATCTGTTCCAACTAGGCTGACTCGTAGTTATGCTTTAGCAAATATATAAATATCCATGTATGCATGTATGTATGTATGTATGTATGTATGTATGTATGTATGTATGCATGCATGCATGTGTGTATGTGTGTATGTATGTATAAATGTATGTATGTATGTATGTATGTATGTATGTATGTATGTATGTATGTATGTATGTATGTATGTATGTATGTATGTATGGATGGATGGATGGATGGATGGATGGATGGACGGATGTACCTTACCCTGTCGTAGCCGTCTTTCTCGCGGAAGTCGAGGCGGCCGATGACTTCATCTCTTTCAGCCTCGGGTATTTCGTAAGCGACGCCCCAAACGCAATCCTGTAAACAAGGTCGAAAAGAGGAGACGCGGCATTTATAACTCGCGCGGTCTCGCAAACGCTCCAACGGGAGGTAACCTCCCAAGAATAGGCGTGAAAAGAAAGAAAAAGCGCGTTGCTTACGTTTGGGTCCGACGACGGTACCAAGGTCACCACACGTCCCGGCTGCAATCGGACGCACGATAATTGAAATGACCAGAAGTTAATTAAACGGCGACGTCGCATAGTGCAAAGGCGCACGTACATACCACGCTCGAAAGCCATGCATGCCAAAGCGAAACCACGCAGACTGGTTTCAAGCGTGAGCTATGTTACGCAACACTGCGTCGAACTGTCAGTTTAAACCAAAATTTCAAGCTTTACGTTTAGTCGGCGGAGGCGCATTAGGCTCACGGGGAACCGTAACTCAGCTTACTTTGCCGGGGACTCCACGGTGGTCTTCGCTGGCCTGCCAAAACCGACGCACGTATCCCTTGACATAACCGACAAGCTTGCGGTTGTATAGGAAATCCGCTTTCCACATAAGCGAGCCATACCCGAAGACCCACATACTTAACAGGTTCGAAAAGATTTAAACTACCTGGCTACCGTTTAACTAGCTCACTCGACGACAATCATCGGTGGTTTTCGCCACCTGCGAAGGTCACGAAAACAGCTGTGCACTCGCGAAAACCACCGGAAAAGCAGCAAAAGACGTCGGTCGCTGGCGCGCACCACGCGCCCGATGACGACACAAGGCACGTGCCTTACGCAGGCCAATGGCGATCCATGAAGCAGGTATATATAGATTATAGAGCTGCAATGTAACATGCCTCGAAGGCACCTGCATAAACGGCAGCACAATACACCTTCTTCTGCTACTATGCTTTGATAGTTTCTCTAGCACTTTCACTAAACAGGCCTTTTTTTTTTTACTTTTTTTCGTAGCTTTTGTTAATGAAATTGTTATGGTGGTACCATGAGGTTGCGATGCCCGGTGCGGTATTTTAATCGTGTGAACTTGTTCAGAGCCCTCGGACCTTTTCAGGATGCGTGTACCCTTGAAGTTGTAAGTGAATGTGCCCTCCGATCTTCGTGTCTGCTTAATTATCAAACATTTTGCCTGTCTGTGCACCCACTTTCGTTTGTCGACCGGGCTCACGATCGCGACCTTGGGCCTCCCTACCGGTGAAGGCTAGTTCAGCGTTGGAAGTCACTAAACGTTCTTCACGACCAGCACCGAACTGGCGTTGGTAATAGATTATTGCACGTGCAGTTACCGACTTGCTCTCCGATCACTACTCGATTCTTACCAGCAGCACCGCTGTAGCTGCAGCTGTATCCGCCAGTAATCATCGCTTGCCAGAGGGTTCAGAATTGTGCTAAGTGGGAGGCTCAAAACGTTTGCGGAGGCTGTAACTGTGGAGGGGGAGACCACATGTTTCTGAAGCCCCTGTCATTGCTGTATTAAATAATAAAAAAAAATGCACGCAGCTGCGCTTTAGATATCCTCATGCCTTTTGAATGCTAGGTCGCGTAACAAGCGGCTGGCTGGAGTACTGCTGTAAGAGGCGCGACATACGGAACGATATTTTTTTCCTCCTAACGTATTATGCACATTTTGACTGACGTGTGGAAAAGATTAGTTTCATTGATATGACTGTGATTCTCTCTTCCTTCTCTTATACGACACACAAGGTTGACTAGCAGACCTGTGACAATAATGTGTTTGGGAGTATCGCTATGCTAGCTGTTGGGTGACTAAATACCAGGCCGTTATGCGGGCCCATTTGACCGTGATCTAGCATGTGAAAGACATGAGAGGATCGAGTGCTTGGTTTGCTTCTTGCTTATTGCTGAAACTGCTATTTGAATGTTCATATTTGGATATGATTCGAAGTGCTGCTTAATTCAAACGAGACTCAAATGGTTTATGGCCAACCGGTTTGTAGCACATTTGGTTAACCTAAACTTACAGTTCCCATACTGGCAAACACCACAAAAACATGGTAGCGGCTTAGAAGCATCGATGTGCTCTGGATTATAAATACATATTGAAATACACAGTACATGTAGAAAACCGAGTCTAAATGTCGCATCGTGACAATTTATGCAAACTGGCTTTGTGTTCGCGTCTACACCTGTGTGCAAAATTATACGGACCACAGGCTCGCCAGAAAAAACTGAATTCTTTCTTAATTCGGGTACACAAACCAAAGTTGACAAGTGCAGAGGAAACCTTGCAATCCCATGTTTGTACTGCAGTCCTCAATTTATAGGTACACATATAGGTAGCGAAGAAAATTGCTTTTATCGTGCAATCCCTGGTACGTATACTTCTGCTCATGGGTGTACTACATAAACATGGCTTGAATGTTTGAGGCCATATGGTGTTTTGTGTGTGTGCGTTTTTCTGCTTACTTTGTTATGTACTATTTGTGTTTCTTTTCGAGGTGTGCTGGTTTCTTTTCCTTGTTGCCTTGCATTTAATGTGAGTTCCTGGGATAAAGTCAGTTGATAGAATCACTTTAATCTGTTCCCATCACCTTAGTCTGCATGGTCCACAAGCATTTTATCTATAAAGTGCTGCACAGCCGCAGATATTAGTGCATTTGTGAATCGTGTATCTCTGTGCATTGTGTGATTACCACTTTGTATGCTAAGTCACAATCTTTCTTGCGAACCACATATAGTCCACCTTTCTGATGACTCAAGTGCATGATCATCACCAGAAACAGCAGGAATCCTGTTTTAAGGTCATTGCAAGACAATGACACCTCCCAGAAAGCCCAGTTGCCCTTTTCCTGTAACACCTCAGCCTTAGAATTTCTTTGTATCATCTCATCATCTTTGCCTTTGCGGTTCTCAGCTACATTTTCTTTCCCTTGGCGCTCATTTTGTCACTCAGGTAGACCATTGTCATACCTACCAACAAACACGATTTCATCTGAAATGCCCACTTTTCAGTGCTTGATTACAATTGTCATAACGCCACCAGTAATTTAAAATCTTTATTTGTGTCCACATTGGTGAAACATTGATTTCAAGAGAATACAGAACAGTTCCCGATTGTTTATTATTTTCTTTAGAGCCTGATTTTTTTGGGGGGACAGGCATAATTATTCTGATGTACCTCCAGCACCATCACTGTGTTCACAGAGCCAATGTACAGTCTTAAGCAAAAGTTTCGAGATCACAGAACGAGTAAAAAATATAAATTCCGTTTACCATAGCTATGCAATGTGGAATTCCATCACTACATTGCATTGGTCTAACACACGCATGTAGGCTGTGCCACTTGATTTCAGCTGGCACACCCAGGCTTTGAATATAAAATATTTTGCACTCACATTGGTCTTCAAACTTTTGCTTACGACTGTGCAGTGGGGAGCAAAAATTTGGAGACCAATGGTGCCACGAAATTTTTTTCTTTTCTTTGCAGCCTGGGTACGCCGGCTGAAATTAAGTGGCACACTCGTTTGACCAGTGCGATGCACTGAGAGAATTCCACATTGCGCGGCTCTGTTCGAAGAAATCTGACACTTTTTTGCTGATGTCGTGGTCTCTATAGTCGGGTACAACTTTAGAAAAAAGGGGAGGCCATGCAGCGGAAATTTCAGTTAACATTACGTTAAGATTTTGGGAATAAATTTAATCACAATTTCTTCCTGTCTGGCACAGGTCATTTTAGCTGCAGCTGTAAAGCCGAGTGCCTGTTTTTACAGCGTCGCTACAGTAAGACGCCTGTGGATTTTCGATAAACATTCAGCATTCAATGAAGAGTATGCAACAAAACTATCATGAATGTTGTTCAAATGTTTCTATTTACAGCCTTTGGCTGCAGTATTTTTCAAATGTTGTAAGGACACTGAAGAGATAAACAAGTTCAGCTATATTAGTGAATTACCTGTCTGGTACAGTACCAAAAAAAGACACTCTTATTGTGATAGCATGCTTGGTAAGCCAGAAAAGCCTCAATTTTACCAGTCTTGAAGTTATCACACTGGCTTGCTGTGATATTGTGGATTTTGATGGCTTCTGCTAGAGCCTGGTTAATTTTTTGACAGTAAGTACGAGCTGCATTGTATTATAAAAGATAAAAATTCTGAACTTAGCATGTTTCCGGAACTTTTACCATGCCACAACATCCTACAATATGAGAAGGTACATCGGAATGTGTAATGTCGTAGTGGTAAACAGGCGCTGTGGTTCTTGCACACAATAAAAAAAGAATAAAACTGTAACCTTTACTTGCTTTTCTAATAATTGACCTATTGCCGTAGTACTAACTATTCTTGAAAGAATGTTTTATCAGTCTGAACGGAGCTGTTGTTTTACTTTTGTATCTGCTATAAAGGGGCCCTTGAAACACTTTTTGAACGCAAGAAAACATTCTCGATCTGTTGTAGAGGCTCCTGTGAACCATGTGAGCTTAATATTACTGGACTGCATGCAGCAAGGAATTTACAATCTCGCGTCAAGAATGGCAAAAAATTGCTTCCTCACAATTCCACAATGTCGGAATGCAGCGTCATCGCAAGCAGCTGGACCCAGCAACGCTACTGGCCGATGCCATGATCAAGAGAACATTCTCAGTAATACATTAACTGCTAATTTTGAGTTAAATAAACATATATATGTCCGAGATTTCAGAAAGACAGAAAAATAATTTCATCTTTGCATTGCCAGTCTGCACACGACAAATGTGTGCAGCTGTGTCTGCTGCGTGTGGCCTCTGAGGTAGTGGTGGCATGCTGCATGGTGTAGTCTACCGCAGCCACCATGGGGTCCTGTGATGAGTTCTTTTGTTGCCGAGACACTCAACTTTTGGCCGGGGCTTGCCATCTTGGCTTCTCTCTTCTGTAGCTTCCAGCACGCCAGCAGGGATGAAACGAGAAAGCCATGTATTGGTGCTTGAAAGATTAATAAATACATTAATACTTGAAAAATTTGAAAAATTTTTGTGGCAATAGATTTGGAAACGACGTCCGTTAATATTGAGGCCATTTTATGATTAGTCAGAAAAGTGTTTCAGGGCCCCTTTCTGGTTGGCAGCTCTGCACCAGTTACCCACAGAAATTTCTTGCAGTTCAAATGGAAACGCCCAAGGGTGTCGAATTAATGCGAAGCCTGCCATATTCCTCCATTCTGCGTACAGGGCGGTGTCCGGTCGATATCCTTTGGCCAGCAGTACACCCGTGAGCAGCAGGACCAGATCCTGAGGGTCCTGAACAACTCGTCGGAAAAGGAGCTGCGCAAGCTGTCCATCAGCCCGCTGAACATCATGCGCATCCTGCACCACCGCGAGGAGAACAGCGGCTTTGCCAGCATGGAGCACGTGGGTGCCATCGACGGCATGCAGACGCGCGGCCTGGCCAGGATCTGCGAGACCATCCTGTATGGAAAGAAGCCGCAGGAGAAGAGGCTGCCCGACAGGGGGAATAGCATCATCCCTCAACTAACACTGGAGAGGATTGAGGTGAGCAGCTACTCATCGTGGTGGTAGCATTGCACGCTTCTAAGGCTTGTAAGCTATATTCTATTCCTGCCAGTAGGAAATAAATTAATCATTCTGCATATATTGTTACCTGGTTTGGGGCAAAACAACTGCTTCAAAAAGATGGGTCAGTACTAACCGAAGAAAACTGAACTTCAGTCATACGAAGCCAATAGACAATGAAGCAAGGGTCTCAAGTCCAGTAACCCAAGAAAATGTATGGGAAAATGATGCTGCGGTATCTCAATTTTAGGTAAGAGCATTGCACATGTAATACGAGAGTTGTGGGTTCGATTCCCTTTGTTGCTTTTTTTGTCCAATTTCATTTCTCTTTATCGTTTAAACTCATCGGTTAAAGCAAGTAATTTCCCATATGCTTTCCTTGACTTCGTTTGTCTATTGGCCTCGTATGGACTAACAAAAACCGGGCAGCTCATTACCCCTTCTGTTTGAACTCCAGTCATGCATTTCACCGTTATTTTTTTCCTGCATTCTTTCAGAGCGTCACCGACATAGTGGCCATAGATGTGAGTCCTCCGTTCATGACGTGGGCCCACGTGACATGGGACCACTTTGTGCTCGCCCTCGAACGAGTGCAGTTCCTCGAAGACAAGGTGCAGCCTCACCTGTATAACTACTACAATGCAGTGAGTGTTGCCAGATGTTGTTATACCAGGTGATTTTAAAAATGCAAACATACTCATTAAGGATCTCCCGAGCGATTGGCATAATTCTGTCATGTTAGCTGGGTTACTCGATGAGGCAGATAACAGTTGCATGACAAATGCAGCTAAACTACAATATTTAACAAAGTTGACGGGACCTGTGAATTATATTGTTAAATCGAAAACACTTAAAACATTCGTGCGAATAAATATCATTTATTAACCCTGTAATGTCCAAACAGAGTTCCATATCTGTAGCAGGGCTGCTGGCCTGGCTATAGCATCAAAGAAAATTAGAACAGCTTGTTCACCTTTAGCTCTGGCCATGTAGAGTACATTTTTCTACAAAAGAAGCAATGAAATGTTGAGTTAGGACTCGATTTGTATAGCAGTTATTAGTCATTGGTTTGCTATACTATTTACGAGAACTTGCTTCAGCATATGAAGAATGCCATATAGGCTATGTGTTAGTTTTACTGTGCATAAAACAAAATATTGAGGCATCTAGCATAGAGTGTGGCAAAACTTAATAAGTCAATGGCATTCACCTCCTCAACTGAAACCTGGCATATAGGCATATTATTTCAATGATTTACTGATAATAGTAATAAAAAAGAAAATGAAAGAAAGAAAACTTCCTTAAAATGAGAGATGTTGAGCGCACTTCATTGTTTGAAGGTTTTCACTATGTGATGCTCATGAAAGTGTTGCGGAATCAAAAGCAGTTCTTTAAATCAAGAAGATTGTAAGATATGGTTTTCTTAAATCAAGGTTTGACTGTATTAGTGTGATGCGAGCTAATTAACAGCTACACTAATTAACTTTGTAATAATCCACCTTTGAGACTGATGTCCCTATTGTGAAATTTGCTGGAATTTGCATGAATGTTGCTAAGCAAGCTTTGCCTGTTCGATGTAGAGCGTAATTTGCTGCACTCCGGTTCATATAATCAGGTTTGACTGGGTCTTGATTGCCTGCTTGTCTGTGTGCTCTTGCATGTTTTAAAGTGATCTGCCCGCTTCAGGTGCAGCAGGTGTTGAGGCAGCTGCCGCCCGCGAGCCTCTACGTGGTCGAGCAGAAGGCACAGCGGCACAAGGGCGAACTTGCCCAGAGCCAAAGCCAACTGACCGTGCAGGCCATGCTGGTGGCGCTGCTGAGCCATGGCAAGCAGCTGCAGCCGCAGGTCAGTTTCATGGAGACAGACATAAAGTGCACACCAAAATGTGGCGCCACAAGGGGAGAGGCAAGATACAAATTCGCCATCTCTCTTCTGTTGCGTCTCCTCACAGTGCTTAAAGGGGCCTTGAAACACTTTCATAACTAATAATGTAATGGCCTCACTATTAAAATGCATCATCTCACTAATCTCGTATTGCAAAAGTTTTTCTAATCTGTGAAGTATAAGTAGAGTTATCGCGCTGATACGTGGCCTTCCCTCACTTTCCATCTCTGCCAGCCCACTGAAATCTACACAGGCATGAAGTCAAGGGGGCAATGCTCCGCCCAAAAGTTTAGTGTTGGGTCGCTGCAGCATCCTGTGGTGGCTGCGGTAGACTACGGTGCGGAGCATCCTGCTGCTATGTCAGAGGCCTCGCGCAGTAGGCATAGTCTCGTGCAATTGTGGTGCATAGACTGGCAGTGCAAAGATGAAACGATTTTCATGTATTTTTGAAGTTGCCGGCATATTTGTTTTATTTGTTTACCTCGAAATTAGCAGTTATTGCTGAGAATGTTCTCGCGATTACGAAATCGGCCAATAGCTATTTCTGGGTCCAGCTGTTTGCGATAATGCTGCATGACATTGCAGAAGAAATGGCAAGCAATATTTTTGTGATATTCAAAAATGGATTGTGATTTCCTTGCTGCATGCAGTGGAGTCTCACACATTCACCTGTCTCACACATTCACAGGAGCCTCTAGTCTTGTGTTTTCTTACTGTGCTCAAGAAGTGTTCTAGGGCCCCTTTAATGGCTGTACTGACACTATCTCTCTTCTTTTCAGTCTTCCTACAATTTAACCCTTTCCATACCCCAGGAAATAAGAAAAATTGCACCAAGTTTCCCAGAGGTGTGGTGCACAGGCAAGCATTCGTGCAGTCAAATATAGAGGGGAACACTACACACAGGCCATCTAGTGTCAGAAACTGCAACTATGGAAGCAAATTGACGATGATGTACGCACCATCTGTTCACACTGCAAGGCACTTTTCCTCATGATGACTATGTGCTCATCAGTGGTACAGAAACAGTTAAAGGGAGTACTATTACTGACATGCTGTTATTTTGCATTAAATGCACCACTACTGCACCTACCCATTGAAGCACTGACCCACATAATTTTGGTGAAGCCCTTGGTTATGAGTGATGTACATGGCATCGGGTGGTATTACCGTAGCAATAATGCTTTTGCCTTTTTGAGATCTCGTAACGTCAGCCCCAGCATGATGTTCATGTATATAATGCATTTAGTATCGTCACCTTTATGAATGAGAACATGTAAGCATGTCAAAAAAGCCGCATTTGCCGCTCGTCGTGCGACACTGCTGCAGTATGCGAAAACAGTAAGAGAGTATGTTGCAGTTCCTTCTACTGCCAAACTGCTGCATGTTTCCTTCTTTCGTTGCGATACTGCTTGCGAGCTCAGAACACAAGAATCTGATAAGGCGATTATGCTACCTGCCATACTGTTTACTTTGATTGCCAAGCCTCAGTAGATTATGTGCATTCATATCAAATTCATATGAAAAAGTTCTTGTTCACGGGAGTGCCAAAGATAAAAAAAAAAAAGAAAACGTTCATGATTGAGCTGCAGGCAGAAGAAGGAACAGTGATTGGGATGCAGGGGAAGAAGGAACAGTGTCCTTCTCTTCCTTTGGCATCTCGCCACACAACATGTGACCAATTTGCCAAGCGCTCATGTGTTTCTTTTTATAACGATGACGATAATGCAGGACAGAATAAAAAGCGAAAATATACTCTTATGCTTTCCATATTGGGTTTCATCGCAGGTGATTTCCATAAAGTCGTCCGCTATCACAAACCTCTTCGACCTGAACGTCGGCAACGAGCGAGTGTCTGGCCAGGGCACGCTCAAGAAACTGGTGGATGCTGGCATGATCAGCTTCCAAGGAAACTTGAAGAGCATCTACTTTAAAGAAACATCCGTCAACAGAGAACACTTTTGTGGAGTCCTTCTACTAGCCAGGGCGTTCTACATGCTCGCCAAGACTTGAAACTACGTTGAAGTTACAGATGTGGGAGGACATTGCCTATCCCCATGTACATAACTCTAGGAGCTGTACAGTGCGAGGATCATTGCGCTTACCGAGCATGTGTAGGAATGTATATTGTTACAATAAATTGTGTTTTAAAGGAGTACTGACACGCTGTTCGCAATAGGTCATTTTTTGCTTCAAATAAATGTTCGAACTTTCTAAACCCTAGAAAAAGTACTGACAAATGTCAGTGTGCTAATGAACCAGTTCTAATTTCGGTGCCCAAGAAATGGAATAATCGTGATGTCATGACATACTGCTGCGGCTGCCACATGCAAGCACAGTCAGGAGGAATAAGCACAGCACTCCTTTTTTTTCTAAGAGCTATG
Organism: Dermacentor variabilis; assembly: GCF_050947875.1. Lineage (NCBI taxonomy): Eukaryota > Metazoa > Arthropoda > Arachnida > Ixodida > Ixodidae > Dermacentor > Dermacentor variabilis. The sequence goes on along the minus strand of NC_134578.1, from coordinate 13,417,739 downwards.
TCGCCTTACATAGTCTTACTGCTACACAACATCACCAAATGCAGTAAAACCTTGTTAATACAAGGACATAGTTGGCAAGGACCGTGGATCAGGTATGGACTAAGCGATGTACTAATTAACCGACAATGTCAGATGGAGCGGCTATAGACTTATTGGCCAAAAAAATTTCTTAATTCTTGGTCCAACAGACATGCAGACAATTTTCATTTGCAAGTAAGCAGCAGAAGAACCTGCGATTTTCATGTGCCACCATGACGGCCTTCCAGTGAGGATGGCATCCTCATATTCAGCAAGGCCACGAGCCAGTTTCTCCATAAGGCCCCACTTTTCTGCGAACACCTTCGTGACCAGCATTACTAGAATCGACTTAGTTTCACAGCTCCACTGAAAACACGGGCCCCGTGGTGGTCATGAGAATTAATGGCGCTACGGTCGAGTCACACTACTGGCGGTGCTTCAGGTTACACGCCCCTTTCGCTGTGGCTACATCCCGTATGGTTGTTTTGTTGCGTCGTGCAGACGTTCGTTTGGAGCTCGCGCTGGTCTGTGGAGGTGTGAAGCCTGGCTTGTGTCGAGCATGCAACATGCCGACGTGTTTTGCTGCTGGTTGTAAAAGCTGCTACAAGTCATCAGCTAAGTGCCACTTTTAATGTGTAACCAGTTTTTGGCGAGTACCACAGGTCCATCATGCTAAAAGTGAAATGCCTTGTATCTGCAGAAAAATGCATAATTTGCAAATTTAAGACGTCTAATCATAATACTATAAATGTAGATAGATGATTGGTAGCTTCATATGCAATGAGGAACAATTTAAACAAACATACAATTTATCAGAGAGAGTAGCCATAGGGATACATAGGGCTCCATAGAAAATGCATGGGAAACCTTATTGGTGGTCCTAAAGTCCCTTCATCCACGCGCCACCGGCGCTCTTTTAAGTAGCGACAACCTTTGATGCGCACTGCCTTTTCCCCTCACACCAAACCCGATTTCAAAATTTCCAGTTCCGGTGTTTCCGCTTCCTGGAGTTGCGCTGCGGGAATTTACGCTTTGACTGCTGTTAGACGATGTTCAGATGCCCACGCGTGCTTAGCATGCAATGCTGTGCTTGCAGTTTCTAGAGCTGTGGCGGTCACCATAAGAAGAATGCAAAGGGGACAGGCTGTTGTATTCCGCAGAAGTAGTAGTTTGCGGTGGCTGTTTTCCAAATGCACGAAAAACGGCAGTGGTCTCCAAGCACCCAGGCACTACATTTTACTGTACGTTGTCTCTCATGGCACAACCTGTCGCAGGTTGACGAGAAGCAGCAAACACGACCAGATCGTTGATTACAATAGGCGGTGGTTCTTGGATGGAATCGCATTAACAGTTTAAACCGCAGTTGGTGCAATTAAAGCCTCTCCATCGACGCAAAAGTACACAACGCTAAAAACATAGCATCACTTCTACTCAGAACAGGAAGCTGAAGCTATGCAAGTTTCGCTTGACGCCGAAAGCTAAGGGGGTGAGTGGGAGAGGAGCATGGAGGAGAAGGGTAGGTTGGCGGTACTTAACCTGGTCGGTGGCGGTGCGTGGATGGAGGGGCTTTAGGTGGGCCAACTTGAAATTTGGATGTGGGTCAACTTGGAAGTTTAGGGGTGGGCTAACTTGAAATTCAGGGGTGGACCATGGACCAACCTAACTTTGAAGGTTGGCCAACTTGAAATTTGGCGGTGAGGATGAAGTTTGGAGGTGGGCCAACCTAAAATTTAGAGGCACGTAACTTGAAATTTAGGGTTGGGCTAGCACGCACACTTCTAGGAGCTGTAATAGATACAGCTACCTACTTTTTTGGTGTTACAACGTATACAGTGTAATGTTGCTGCAATAAAAAAATTGCTGCAGTCATTGAATGCCTATACATAGATGTGTATGTGTGCTTAGATTACTGTGATCTTTAGGAGAAGGCAGGGTGCTCTCAGAAATTTCTGAGGGTTGGCCACCTTGTGACCGGCCGACTCGGGGGAGGTTACACATGCATTAAGTCATTTTATTTCTGATACAGCTATTTCACCATTTTGAATTGTAAATTCACGAATTTTGCATTTTGGATGCATTAACGAAACTAATGCGAGCCAGTGACACATCCTACTACATGACAAAGAAATGCAATGCTTGCCGTGATCGAAATGCGTGTGCAATATGCGCCGGTGATTTAAACTTGTGTCAGACAACAGGAGTGCTTCACTCCGCATGGCAGTAGTAAATCGGGACGCAAGTTTTTCGTTTACTTTTTTGTCAATTTCTATTGCTTTTATTTCTGCATGGCTAATATGGCACTGTGGCTATCTCGCATTCTTGCTTTCTTGGGGTGCGAGGAGTTTGCGGTGTGCCACTCCGAACTTTGGAGTGGTTTGTTTTCGTGGTTACACTGGAACACCCATGATTAATTTCCTGTTATTATGTTATTATGCCATTTAAAAAGTCCCGTTCACTTTACAATGCACCAACATCTCACGGGAAACGTCAACTCGTCACTGTTTTTGTGAATCGCTCAACACTTCTGGCACCAATTTCGAACAAACTTTCCGCATGTTCAAATTTTCAGAAATAATCTTGTGAACCATTGCTTTGTACACGTTATGGTCTTCGGCAATTAATCTGACACTCAAATGACGGTTGGAGTCCAGGAGATTTATTACTTTGGCCACGTTTTTGTCCAAACCATTCATTAGGATGTACAGATCGCTCCATGCCTTCAACGGTCTGCCATCCGTTCTTTAACTCGCTGACCCACCGGAAAACCTGGGCACTTGACAGGGCGTCGTCTTTATAAGTCGCCTTAACCACGGCAAGCATCTCGGAAGCGGTTTTGTCCAGGTGAAAGCAAAATTTAATCACGTGCTGCTGCGCCAGCGAACGCTCCATTTTGACATTTTGATTCTGCCATGACAACTTGAAAACAGCTTTTGCACCCGAGTAGAACTTGTTGCTAGGGGAGTTAGTTGAGATCTGCTCTTTTGCACCACTTCAGATCCTGAATGCATCATAGCTCAGATGCGACTTTTGTACGGTGCATTACTTGGAACCCCCACCACAAATCCCACCTCCAATTAGCATGCTAGTGGCAGCTGCAGGCAGTCTCATTACTTTATGGACAAATCCTGTATGTTGTCTAAATAAATGTGGCGATGCCATGCCCTGCACTCGGATCTCTCCAAGGAGCCGTAAGATCTATAGTCGCAGACAACTTTCTGTGGCTACGAAGGGAAAGCTACCAGCGTGTGGTTGCTGCGACCGTCTTACTATGACAAGTAGTCCAGCAGTGTTTGACAGTGCTTTTGGTTGCTCGGAACAGACGCTGAATTGATGCAGCTTCCACGTGCGGTGGTTTCGGGAAAAGCCGTAAAATAAGTAAACCTTTACACTCGGTGGTGTGTTCTGCCTTAAACTGTTGCTAATAAGGTGGTTATGTTTTCTCTTCCCCAGCCTAAACTAACGTGGAGTAAAACGCGGAACTCTTTTCAGGAGCGCTCTCACTTGTGCGCGCTTTGCCTTCTTAGCTTTCCCTTCATAGCCACAGAAAGTTGTCCGCGAGTATAGCACTCGTGGTCATAGCGACATCAGTACCCGTTGTTCAACAAGGCTCATTCACTATTACCTTGGGGATTAAACACGCCAACGTCAAAATGAGAAACAATAAATGTTTACGCTTGTGCACACATACATGCTTCCTAAAGTGACTACAGTTCTTTCGGCGCCTATTTCTCCCGCAGTCTCTTGACAAACGACAGCTGCGAGTTGTTGCGAATTCCGAAGTCTCGCAGGAGTGCCTTGTCCTCCTTTAAGAGCTCGCCATCGAACGAGAGCCAGTAAGTCTTCCAAACGTACCTCCAGCTTAGGATGCGCTTCACTCCCTTACGTGCCTGCAGAAAAGAATAATGCAAATGTGAAGTATAGCCTTTTAACCCTTTACGCCAAAATTATAGGAAGCACAGCAGGAAAAATTGTTAATTGTTGCAGGGAATTTTAACTTCATTTAGCCTAACTGAATGCCACCAATATTTTGTGTGAAGACAGAATTTTTTATTAACTTTCAGGTACATCTTGAATTCGTGACATTCAACACTTAGGCCAAAAAATGTTGCACACACATCACAAGAAAAAAAAATTAGTCTGAGGCAGTCCCCGGCTTACCTTGGGGAAAACTGTTTATATTGCACTTAAGATGACCACATAATTAATGTATGGGTGATACAACTCTTTCTGGTAATATATGATGGTTGAAAATACTGAAAACAGTTGACACTTTTGTTCAGACAGAGGTGCGCATTGAACTTTGTGCATATAAGATACTGTTCCTCTTGCACCCTGGTCGCTAGCACCGTTGGCATGTGCTGTTGATGGCTGGCCAGTGTTCAGTACTGTCAGTGCTAGTGCAGGCTACAGGAAGGTGGTGTAGCTGGGAGGGAAGAGTCGCATCAGGCACATGCCCTCCCCCTCCCTCCATACCTCCTACCCCTGAAATTTATTCGTACTAGGGATGCCTGGCACAAAATGAAGTGTGAGAACACCTGCCTGCCCTGCTACCCTACCCCAGTCAAGTGCATACCCCGAGAAGAAAGTCCTCACTACAGGCATCGACTTCACACATCTCTTTCTCTTACGACAGCTGTCGTCGCTTATATCCTGTGACAGAAGGTGTGCATGAGGCCCCTCCCTAAACCTAAAAGGACCTAGCATCCTTTCCCTGCCGAAAAACAAGACATTTTCACGTTTCTTGGAGAAGATGTTGCTACAACCAGGGTGTAGGAACTAGATGTTTCTCGTTCTAGTTTTAGTTTCGATCCACTGAAAAAAGTTCTTTTCCGGTTCTGCTCCAGAACTAAAAAAAAAAAAAGTTATCTGCTACGGTTCATAGCGGTTTTGGTCTGCATGCAAACCTTTTAGAACCAAGGTAACAATAAAAGCATAGTATTTATTTTTCTCAATAAGTGAATTCTGAGATCATGCTCAGTGCCTTGAAAAAATAACGAACTTTATTTTTTATAAAGCTTGACATAACAATAGCAAAATCATAAAACAAGACCAAGCTCATAAATTAAAAAAAAAATTCGGGAGTGTTGGCACATACGATCTTTCCTTGAACTTAAGTACAGTGTGGAAGCACCTAAGACTGTGTTGTCATAGTGCCAGCAATGCGTTTGTTCATAGGTCAATCTAATGATGGCTTGCACCGATGTCATCCTAGGCCGAGGTAATGTACCAACTCTATGCCAATCCCATTTTTTTTTTCACTTCTTCAGTGGTTAAAGCGGTGATCCACCTGTGTTATGATAAAACTGGTAAGAATTGCTACAACACAGCAGCCCTACACAGTGAAAAGCCGCATCTATCTGCTGGCACTTTGCACAGTGGTTCCGGCACAGATGGCAGCAGCATTTTGACCGCGTCTTTATGACTATAAAGCTGGTTACTCGTGGCTATGGGTATGATAGAGTGATGTCATCCCAGTTTCTATTGGTCTAGTCGGGAGCACTTCTCGCTGAAGCTAAAGTGCTCTTACAAGGTGGTCTAGTCGGTTAGAATCCATGATAGAGTGTATAAGCATGACTGAACGAGGATGTAGAAAGAAATAGATACACTGTCTAATACGCTGTCTCTGTGTATCTGTTTCTTTCTATGTCCTCGTTCAGTCACGCTTATACACTCTATCATAGCTCTTACAAGCACTTATACATTTTTTTTCAATGGTTGAGCAGAAGCAGGAACACCATGATTCGGTGGCTTAACAGGCACACTTGCAGCACCACAAGCACTCAAGAGTAGCTTCCACTGCTCTCATATCAACAGCAAGGTGCAAATGAATTTGCATAACTTGTGATGTAACTGCTCTACCCCCCTTCCCCATTCGTCATGGAAGAGCCAAGCAAAGGGAGCAGAAGATGGTGTGTGCCAGGGCTGTATAAGGTAATGGCACCTTTAACTTGATTCTATTCCTTCTATATCGTACACCCCTCATGACCAGCCAACCCTGGTGATAACACAGGCGAAGCACCGCCTTGTCGACTGACCACCTTGCCCACCATATGGGCGCAAACGTTGGAGGAAAGATGACAAGAACTGTGTTTGTCATGTGTCAGTTGTAATTATAAGTTCTTGTTTATTTCACTTGCTTGTAGTACGTACATGCGAGTGAACTTTATTAAAATATGAAACACAGGTAAACTAAAACTGTTGCGAAGATTTAAGAAAGCTTTACTTGTGCCACCATGAGCATGTTTTAGGCCACGCCACATTCAAAACAACCGAATCACCCACATTTTAGTATTTTAATATTTTTATTGTGACACAGCGCCTGTTAGAAAACTCACAAGGCCACGGTGCTTAATTTCCCTCAAGGTAACAGTCTAATAGGTGATAAGTCAAAGTTCGGTATAACAAGCACAGATATAATGAATCATCAGATATAAAGGAGGAAATCTCAAATTTTACTCAGTGATATCAGCATGTACAAGATATGTGCTTATGATGAATATCAGTTATAACAATGGTATTTTCGTGTCAGATCATTATAGAAATGTTGAGCTGTATTGTAAGAAACTCTGTCATGCATAAGATGCAACACACATCACTGCTAGTAAAGCTAGAGGAATAAATCGATTCAAGGCATGCAACTTTATTTTGTTGGTCCCAATCATACAAAGAAATTGGTCATGAAGCTGGAGAAGGAAGTTGTTGCATTTAATTGAAATGTAATAATTTCTGGATTTCAATGATTATTGCTATATTCCAATTAAACATAATTAATTTCCCCTATGCTCACTCCGTCTTCATTGCTAGGGAAGTTGCAAATGGGGCCAGACAGCTACACGTACATTGTTTCGTGCAAAACAGAGCGTTTATCTGAAAGCAAGGAGGTTATAGATAAACTTCTAGAGTTGGAATTATGTTCCGAATGTGAAGCCACACTAGCCATCTTAGGAGGCATACATTAAAACATTAGTTTCTAATGAAGAAAAGGAAGTGCTTTCGTCACACTCCCTACAAGTTTAATTAAGATAGCCAATTTTGCCTAATAGACCCTGCTCTACATGAATCTTCGTGTCACTGGTTTTAGGATAAGGCCTGAATGTTTTGAGAAATTTTACTGCATTATATGAGCACTCAGCCAACAGCAATACATACTTTCGCTGGGAACAAGTAGCTTTACTTTTCTAATTAGCCTGATATTTACCTAATTTCAGGACCAAATGCAATAAAATTTCAGACCGTGCAGAAAGCCTAGCTTCAGACAGTGTGGATACAGAGTATTCTTTGTGAAAGATTTTACACTTGAAATATGTGTGGATGCATAAAAAAATGCTACAAAAATATTCTTCTGATATTGAAACTGAATACAAAATGCTGCCATTACTGCTAGCAGGAAGTATCAAGTATGACTTAGAACAACGAACATCAATGCGGCACCTCGGCATTTCCTCCGAAATTAGGTGGTGCCCATCGTTGCCCGTGGCAAAGTGAAAACTTGGAGGCAACGTGCTGGGACCGGCGTTATATCTGCTAACCACCAGCTGCATGCGTCGTCTGCTTAGGTGCGATTTGGAGGCCACTATTAAGAAAACTAGACAATTACCAGCCCTGTAGCTCTGTCAAAAGATTTTTTAATAGCGCATTTACTTATTCCTACTTATTTATTACTACTTATCAATTTACTACTTATTACTAATTATTTCCAACCAACTTAGCCAATGTGAAATTTCGCTGCAATAGCTTTATCATAGAGAAAGCACTTGTGCTGTGAGAAGACTCCAGTTGAAAAGGCTCTTTTTCAGAGGCGAATTAGAGGCAAATGCTGGTTTCACCTTTGTTAGTTAAGAAGCTGCGGGAGCGTGCACTCCAGAAAATGTTATTTTAAATCTCCCTGTCCAAAACACGTCACGTCACATGACCGCCATTACGCCCGGTCTTGAGATATTACCATGCGCAGGGTGACATGTCGTCGTATGGCATTCTTCAGGTCCAGCACCGTGGCCTTTTGCTCGACGACGACAGTGTAGTAGTCGCCGTCGGCTTTGTGCACCACCAGGGACATGGCCTGGCCATGTTCCAGCGCCAGGTACGACTTGAGCTCATCGGTGGTCACCTCGGGGTGCAGGTTGTTGAGCAGCGGGTCATTGCTACGAGCAACGCAGAGTTACAGCGGCAAATAGAGTCAGCACAGTGCCTGCGTGCCATTTCACTTTTTGCTAGCATTTGTTTTCATGAAATTATCGCTGTAATTAAGAGGAAGCTTTAGCTCGAGAGCACCATTCTAAGTACATGGGAAAGGAGAAATAATTTTTCTCAGCAACCCCTGCACTAACTTTGGAGAGATTCGTTGCATTTAGGAGACGTTACACTCTTAAAGAAATGTACACCCTTTGGGTCGTATCTTGCCACACAACAATAATCGTCACCTGCCTTGCTTGTATTTCCTTTCCTGAAAACGCTGCGCTCGCTACTTGCCTGTCGAGAATGCTCTTTCATGCTGATAACGTGCATGCCATTCGTGACTCGGAAGTACCAGGCTTGCAGCGTTAAAGAAAGAGAATGCGGACAAGATAGATGGCGTTTATTGATGTGAGGCAAGATAAAACCCGAAGGGTGCAATTTTGTTTATGAGTGTAGAATGTAGTAATTGTAGAAAGCAGATTTCTTTACATAAGCCATGAGCTTTCTCGAAATTTTTTGTTAAAAAAGAACATAGCAAAATTTCATAAAAGCTCAAGTGCCAACTTTACAACTCTGCAACCCAGCAATAAGAAAAGCTGTACCACTATTTTATAAACTGAATCTAATAAATCTAAGGCGGACAGAATTGCTGTATTACGTGAAACTCCAGAATATACCACTAATTTGTGTGTAGGAATTTTGCTAAGTACTGTAAGCATTGTGACAATTTCATATAAACTGTAAATTCATAAGTATCAGATTTGTCCATTTCAGATGTGATGCGGTTTACAGAACTGCTACATCTGCTTTTGGTGCAGAGTTACAATTTCTTAACTTTGTGCTTCTATTTCTTTCAACTTACTAATTTTCAGTAATTGTTCTGCATTCCAAAATCTGTTCCTTTAGTTATGTAAGAGCTATTGATACCCTGTTTAGTGAAATCTGAAAAACTCATATTTTGCTAATTTTAGCAGGAAACTAATGAAAGGGAACTTGTGTAAAATTAGAACCAAATGAGAGACAAAAATGTAGCTCATATTCAAATAAGCGCCATTGCTCAAAGAATAGAGATTTACAAAAACTATTGGTATAAGACCCAACTCCCCACTTATAGAATGCAGTGCCAAAAACTACGCAGTACTGCACAGTATTCAAAACTACGGCGCTTACCTAATCAGGGCATGGATCTTTTTGTCAGCAATGGCCATTGCTTCCTGAAATGACAGGACTTTCTCGGCTTCTTCATTGCTGGGAAGCGGGATGCTGCTGTCCTCCGTCTTGATAGCTGCCGCTGCTGCCTCTGCATCGCCCATGGTTTATTTTGATGTAACTTTTGGCGTCTCTTTGAAGCCCAGCTTCGACCATTCCTCTTTGGCCATCAAGTTTCTGTTGAGAAGAGACGATGGAAATTTCTTAGACAAAAGCAGGCTTGTAAAATGCATGCAGGAAGCTATCAGTGGTATGCAATAGGTCTGGTTTGTGAAGGATACCTCCAAATAATCTTCGATATTATTCGTTTGCAGAATATTAAAATTATTTCATCACATACATGATAATGAGACCAGCATTAATGACACTGTGTCTTGAGCCAATCTGTCCACATAATGTCAGATCATTGCACTTTGCAAATTCATTCCTTATAACGGCAATGAATGACTGGAATAAGCTTCCAGAGGAACTGGTAAATTTATTTACAACTGTGATATGTTTTTTTGCAACAAACAATGCACTGTTTTCTGAGGAACCGGTAAGTGCAAATTCCATTCCTCTTTGGCCATCAAGTTTCTGTTGAGAAGAGACGATGGAAATTTCTTAGACCAAAGCAGGCTCGTAAAATGCAAGCAGGAAGCTATCAGTGGTATGCAATAGGTCTGGTTTGATATTTTTTTATAACAAATAATGCACTGCTTTATGTTTGCCAGCTTTGATTTTGCATTCTTTCTGAATTCTGATACAAGTTACCTAGATATGCAAATTCTTTGCTCAAATAAATAAATTACTGGATTCTGCAAATGTCTCTCTCAGTGGAATAGATGCTTTAATAGATGTACCTTGGCACAAGCTATGGCCACTTCAATATCTGCTGCAGAAAGCAAAAGGTAAAAGCCATTAAAAGGAAAGAAAGAGGCCCTTTAAATGTGTAACACAACATACCTTTCCTTAGAAGCTTGTTTTTTCTTTAGTTTCTGCACATTAGTTTGTTTCAATTCTTACATTTGTCTCATTTCTTTTCTAAACACCCCCTGCCTCTTCCTATAACTTTCGTTTACATGGCAACGTGCCAGCTTCCATCAATGCTGATGTCCTCATTATGCCATCTTTCTGTATTCTGCGATTCAGAGAAGTCGAAGCAGAATTGCTTAGCCGATGTTTTCATGTATGAGACCACCAAAGGAAAGCATTTTTGGAAATAACTGGGCCCTAAAGCTGTGAACTAAGTGCGCAATTAAAGCACTCATCTATGAAAATTATTGCCAAAGAGGATTTTGTTGCGTACCTAAGAGCAAAAAAAAAAGAAACAGCAAAGGGTGTGGTGAATGCTAATTTGGTCTCATACTCGCCTCATATGGTCACTTTTGAGCATTTGAGGTCATTTTTTGCTGCATTTCAAGCACACTTTGCCTCACTTGCATCAAAGTCTACGAAGTTCAATGCAGATCAAGTTCAATTTGGACCCACACTGCTTTTGTGACAGGGTTATCAAACATGAGCCACCCCAACAATAAACAAAGCACAAAATAGTTGTACAAGTAAACCTAACTCAAGATTATAGGCCTCAGGCCAAAAGATGGGCATGAATATTGTGACTGTACTATACACAGCTGCCATGAAAGCAACATTTTTATTTTGTTAACCAACTCTGCTGACTCGCACCTGTTCATTCGACACTCCAGGTAATCCTTGGCAAGGTGTCTGCAGGGCTCCGCACTGCCGTTGTTGTCTTTAAGGCACAGCAGGTACTTCAGGACTCCTTGCTTGCATTCACCTTGAATGTAAATGCACAAGTAACAGAATCAAAAATAGTATTTGCGTATGCATACAGATTTGATCAACATACTCATACATCAAAGATGGTGAAACTGCATAAGGTGAGTACTTTCACCCGTCGGAAATGCTTCATTATTACCTGGCGAGAGTCTTTCCAAACTTTTCCCATGGTCAGAGCCGAGTAGTCATTAGATTAACTTCAATATAGCCGATAATTCGTTATATCAGTGTTCGAGATTAAACTGTATACTATCCAGTACATTAGACAACTTTTCCTGTTTGTTACTCTGGCGTTACCGACGCCGGTAGAGCCAGCGTTTGACATCCCAACTTTGGACAACCTTGCATGTCTAGTCTGGGCTTTTGAGCCTAGTATGGCCTGGTCATAGCCTCCTATATTTTTCAATGCCTGCCCAGACGCTCCGCAATACATGGGAGTCACTGGTACACTGCGGCGGCACCACATATTCAGTCATTTAATCTATGTTGTTGTTTGAGCATGGATAACCTTAGCTGGGCGTTGCTGCCGCTCTGTACCCGGTCACGGTGAATTTTTCCACCGTGGTCCGATCCTTTGCGTCTGTATGACGTGCAATCATGTGCCAGTTAAGATAGTTGACGTGACTCTCACCAAGCCCCTATAAACAGCGACCAACTACTGGGAAGTGGCGCCCTTTCAGTGACTCCCGGTATAGGCTGTCACTGGGCTGGCATATTAACGCACAGTGGCCCGGTAGAACTGCGTTAGGCGTTTGTCACCGACGCCGGGGTCCACCTACGCGTTCTCACCGACATCCCTAGTAATACAGCCGCTTCGAGGCTCCGACGCAAGCTCCGCTGCTGGCTTTCTCCGACCGACGTTCGACCCTGACTACGCCAACAAATGAAAAACATCGCGGAACTCTCCTTATTCGCTGTAAAAAAAAACATCTCGTTAACTGAGCGATAATCCGAGCTTGTCATTTTAAGACGCAATGCATGTGTTGCTCAGAAAGCATGCAGGCACAGATGAAGTCGTGAAAGTCTTACCTTCGTGGTCGAGGGGGAAACTGCCCTTGTCTGGAGGCTTTGGGGTGAATACTTTCTGGCCAAATGTTACCGATGACATTTCGCAATCATTACGAGGTGTTGTTACGATGCACTAAGAGCTAAAACGCCAGCAATGCAATCAATCCTTGTCGAGCACCGCACCACGGCCACAACCACATGCAACCACCAACAAGTCGTGTTGATGATACTCATGCCCTTCTAGTGACTGTCCTGCGCTTTCGGTTTCGGTTCTCGTTTTTGAGGATTCTGAACGCCCGCTGGGCCAACACAGAGCAATTGCGATTGATTACATTTATTTTAAAGTCTCACTTTCGTGTTTATTTTCGTAGAGGAGCGAAAAGACACTCTTTATTGCAAAAGTGCATGTAAGTAAAAGACAGTAATCCGCCTGTAGCAGTTATCCAACATTCTAGCTTAATGAGGAGGTAATGAGAAACCACCTTTATGTTTTCAAAAGTACTCAATATCAACTCGATTATTGCGCATTAATATCCGTTGTGTCACATCCTCATGAAGCCAACAGAAAATGCTTCCCGTGAGAACTAAAATATTGTGCGCCCCGTGTGATTGATCAAATTGTATGCCGAGATCGGGTTGGTCACTCGCTACAGTCGCTACCAACTTGCAAAATTGTGCGCGTCCTCTTCCGTGCAGCGCCAGTACTACAAAATTTGGTTGGAAAACGAGGCTCGAAGTTCGAATTAAGTTCGAGTACTTGCATAGATTAAGTGATTTTGCTTTGTTTATGTAAACACTAGACTTCCTACAAAATAAAAGCAGCATGTTCCCTACGAAAGTGTTACGTTTTGGTTTGAGTATTGATGACGTAATCTAAATAAATTTTGCTAAAACGTTAAGGCTTCAAGCTAAAACCAGTAACGCAAAGGCGCACGTCGACCATGTATATGCGAGGCTAAATCAGCCGTCTTAAGCCACTCTGGTTGGCTGTCTTCCTCATGCGCAGTGTATTCTGCAAAGGGTTGGTTCATTGTCATCTTGCCCTCTGAGAAAGTTCCGCGTGTTAAGTTTTATACATACAGCACAATACATTCTAAGCTTTGTACTGCTCCAAAGTTCAATTATCGTAACGCGAAATTTCATCGGCATCAGCCCGGTATAGCTGTGTTTTCCAGAACTGGATGATAAGAACACTTGTCAATGCTTTTATTGTTCTTTGACAGCCACTTGCGCACCTAAGCGAATGAAACAGTTGTCCATTTGTAAAAACAAAGAACAAGAAAGGTTTAATTTAACAGAAACACACACTTGCAAAAAAAAAAAAGGCCACCCAGGTGTGCGTGCCACCACATCAACGCTGCACATCGGAGACACGAAGGTAGGACAACAATTCCCGTAAGCAGTAGTCGTTCAGGCAGTCGAACATCGTCATCCGTTTTTTGTTCCTCGTCCTTCTGACGCAGACGAGTGATTCCTTGACGATTCCCGTGATTCGGAAGTAGTTGTCCTCTATGAAGCGCTCCGCTTCCTTTATGAGCAACGTCGCCGCTTGTCGGCCCTGGTTCCTGTTGGCCTTGGCGAGCTCCTGGTTGAAGAACGTGCTGTCCTTGTACAGCTCGAAGGCCTCCGCCAGCGCCTTGCTGGCATTCTTGGTGAGCGCGAATTCAATGGCCTGCATCATCATGCCCATGTTGCGCCGGAGTCGCTCCCTGATCTTCAACGCGGGTGCGCTGCTCGTCGTGTAGCTCATGCACATCATCTGGAGCGTGCAGTTGCGTTCCAGTGCCGAGCTCACTATCCTCAAGTTGGAGTCTTCCGCCGTGGCCCGGCCCAGTGTCATGCAGGCGAGCGTCCTGTTACTCTCCAAAGCGGTCGCAATGGCCGAGCACGCAGTCGACGTCAGGCTGCCGCCCTGGACACTGAACCACCAGATGCTGTTGTTCTTGGCCAGACCGTGAAAGAGCCGGATGAGACAGGTGTTCTTCACCCTCTTGGTGATAGTCACCGCCTGGATGGTAGTGGTCGTCTCGAACAGGCGTCCCAGCGCCGAGCCGTCCTCGAGGTTCAGAAAGCAGTTGATCTCGACCTCCTGGATGGACCGGTTGTGCGCCAAGGCAGCGCACAGCTGCTCAATTTCGGGCCCGCACGTGCAAACGCAGAGGTACTGGAGCGTCTGCGTGAGCGGCAGCATGTGCGACAGTTGCTTCATGGCGGGCGTGCCCCACACGAACAGCTGGACGCCTCGCATGGCAGTGTTGGCGGCGAGCGCTTCGGCGAACGCGTCCAGGTGTCTCCGCGGAGCGCCGTAGCTGGACTCTAGGGTGGCGTTCAACCGCACAAGCGTTCTGTTGCTGGCCACGAGCTTGCCCAGCGCGGCCACGCCTTCCTCGCCGAAGCCATTGGCGAAGAGCGAGAGCACCTTGAGCGACGTGTTGTGCGCCACGGCCTCGGCGATCGCCACGATGCCGTCCTCGGATATCACGTTCCCGCACACGTGAAGTTCTTCGAGCTTCGCGTTCACCTTCAGCGTAGCCGCGAAGGCCATCGCTCCGCTTGTGCCGATGGCGTTGTCCCGCAGGTCGAGCACCGTGAGCGTCGTGTTCGTCCTGAGAGTTTCCGCGAGCGCTCGCGCGCCGGTGGGACCGATGGAGTTGCTCGCGATTCGCAGGCAGCTCAGCGTGTTGTTGTCGGCCAGCGCGGCCGCTATGGCAACGGCGCCTTTGGCCTGCAACTTTACCCGCTGCAGCGTGACCGACCGCAGCGTCGTGTTTCGCCGCAGCAGCGTGGCGAACTGCTTGGCGCCTCGGATGCCGACGGTGTTCATCTCGAGCCGGACGTACTCGACCGTCCTGCTCACCTCGAGCGCCTTGAAGAGCGCGATGGCATCGGCCACCTTCAAGCCGGTCTCGACCAGCGCCAGCTCCTTGAGCGCAGAGGTCGCCTCCACGTAGATGGACATGGAGAGCACGTCCGACCTGCGGAGTGGTATGTTGCACACTTGCACGCTGAGCGGCTTCGCGCGCCACACGGCCCTGAGGAACGTGAACGCCTCGTCGCGGTCCATCGTCTGGCCGTCGACGTGGAACTGCTCGATCGACGAGTTCGGCAACAGGCGCTGGATCACGCTGGCTTTCATCCCGAACAGCCTGCCGGAGTAGCCGAAGTGCACGAAGTAGATGCACCGGTGCGTGGCCAGCAGCTCGGCGAGCAACGTCACGCACACGGAACCGTAGTCGTTCAGGCTCGGGTCGCAGCGAGCGAAGGTGTAGAGGGAGAGGCGTCCCGGGCGGTTCTCGCGCAGCTCCATGCCAATGTTCTCGAGGAAGCTGTTCCAGACGCCGATATTCCTGACCAGCCAGCACAGCTCGCGCATGGCAATCGGCGAACACGCGTCGGGAGCGGCGTCGGTGCAGGGTGCTCGCATGTCCAGGGAGTATCGTCTGAAGTAGGCCTTCAGGCCGCGAGTGTAGGTGGGTTTCTTCATGTCTTGCGGCTGCTTCTGGGGCCTTTTCCGTTTCATGGTTGCTGACATGGTAACTCCGTCGCGAGCCGTCCTCATCAGGCGCCGCTGGGCGACGCAGTCATCAGATTTGTCGAGCACCGTTGCGAGTTCGACGAAGATGGGCGTCCTGTTCCTATCGTACTGGCCACTGCGTCCGCAAAAGAAGAGGGACGCCAGAAGGAACGCGTGCCCGTGCGAGCCACTGGATCGGCGCGACCCCAGTCGACTGGGCCAACGTTGTCTTCTTTCAGAGCTCGATTCGACGGGCACCGCCTCGAAGGGGCATCACATGCCTCCTCTTTTCACCGACGCCGGCGAAACAAAGAAAGAGCAAACTTCTACAGCCGCTGAACGCTGCCAGCAGCGCGCGTGAAGCGCGTCTTGACGCGCCAATCTTCGTTCTTGTCGTCGTCTTCGAACTACCTGACCGACTCGCAGTGTGCTGCGGCGATCACACGCTTCGAAATCGGGCGCGAGTCGTGTAGTCGCCACTGCGCTCTCGGAACGAGTGCGAAAGACCGCAGCTAGAACGGTAGCGCCACTCCTTTCTTTTTTTGTTTCTTTTTCCTGTATTTTCATCGAAGTGCCTCACTGCGCATGTACCGCCGCTATCTGATTGTGCTGCGATCGAGCTGCTTTGCCGTGCGATAAGGCCGTGCTCGTTTCAAATCCTGACCGTAGACACGGCGGTGCGAGGACGTCCGCGCACTTTCTTGGGCTCACTGTGTAGCCGGGAAGGATCTGTACAGCGAGGTCCCTTCGCTCGCGCTGTAGCTGCAAGGGCTGGCCGAAGCCATACGTCAATGCTCTGCGCATGCGTGCACGTAGGTGTCAGCGCCACAAGCAACACGCACAACCATGTACATACAGGGTGCCCACGCGAACGTCAGCCGGAGTTCAAAAATATGCGAATGCCACGTACAGCTGGACAGAACCAATGTGATGTTTGCCGTCGCTTGGAGATACATTGTTTTTTTCATTCCACCTAATTAGATAATTAGTCTTAATTAAGTATTCAACTTCTCAAGTATTATTAGATGAAAAGTGTCAATGAGAAAATTGTAGAGCGTTTCTGAACTCTTGTTATAAAGTTAGCTGGGACACCCCATACATAAGCACGATTCCGATTTGCATATTTTTCGAACTCTGCCTAAAAAGTCAGCTGGGGCACACTGTATATAAGCACGATTTCGGTCACGGCGCGGCCGCATTTAGATGAGGTCGAAATGCAAAAGCACTCGTCTACCACGCCTTAGCCGCGCTCTAAAAAAAAAAAAGAAAAAGAAGCACAAGCCAATTGGTCCGAAGTCCACCCGCTACGGCGTGCCTCGTTATCAGATTGTGGTTTTGGCATCCTAACACACTAGAATTTAAGACATTTGCTGCAAGGTCGCGCGGTTTTACCCGTACACTTGCCAGACATCGCTTACGCTCACGTGCCCCTTTCAGCGGTGGACCTCGTGTGTATCACTGGTGCGCGCACCCAACAGCGGCTGCTGTTTGGACCCGCCGAGCCACAGAGGCTTCTGCCGCTCTTCGTCCATTGAAAACCGATACAGCTAAAAATAGTTCAAAACGCGTACACATCTGTAGTTTTACGGCGAAGATGCCGTAAGATGCCGGCGAAGATGCCTCTAGTTGGTCGGGATTTTTCGTGGCCTGCTCATCCAAAAAACGGTAGCTGGAAAAGGGATGTGTGTTTCAGTTTCCGCGTAACAGAATTATGTTTTCTCGTATATTTCAATAACAAATCGTAGCTTTGATGTCTGCAGTCTGTGTGTAAGTCGTAAGTTACGCATATTATGGCGCAATTTACTCCGAAACATTAATTTAGTTCAGTGAGTCACTTGCGCTTGGCGGACGGCCTAGAAGGATGAGGACACATGCTGTACCAAGTCTGGGCTTTTGGTGGTGGCGCCTGTATAAACACGAACGATGTCTTCACCCTGACCCCTTTGCATTGCCAAATGTACCATCTGTTCATCCACAGGCCAAACTGGAAGCTAGGCGAGCTACGTTCATGTACCGCCTGGCGCGAGGGTGCCTGCCGTTGAGTTACAGGCCCTTCACAGCCGTCCCGGCTCGTGGAGTCTGCCCCTTTTGTGGCGGTCGTGAGGAATCGGTTCATATCTTTACGCAGTGTTTGCTCCCTGCAGCTCTTCTCCAAAGGATTGCTAGTCTCTTTAAGCTCCAAGGTGTTCATATCAGATGGTTCGATTTTTGCACCCTTTGCCTAATCAGGCGATCAACCAGTTGGTGCTTCTTCTCGCCGAGTGCTCATACCAAGTTTGGTTGGCACGCTGTGGTGCAATTTTCGGGGCGCGGGCGCCGGGCATTCATGAAGTGCTTGTGAAAGCACGGAAGGAGGTCTGGTTCCATCTCACCCGGGAGCGGCATCGCTTGGGCGACAAGAAGTTTCTCGAAGTGTGGGCTCGTCCTGCCGTTATTTTTGACGAGTCGGGTGGAAAGTTCTCCATTAAGTTATGATGCATGCTCCTAAGGTCGCTCGACTCGGCCGTGTGCGCCAGTCGATCTACGGGGTTTTGTTTGGCTCTGTGGAACCCAGAGCCGGAACAGGTCGTGGCGCACCCTCGTGTGGTCGCCCTGCTCCGCGGATGGCTTTGGTGGTCTCCACGGTTGTATTCCTTGACCTCTTTTGCGTCAAGGCAGTCCGAGGGTCAGTCAGGCTTGTGTCCTGTAAGACTGACATGACTGCTTGTGTGTTGAGTGCAGTAACTCAGTTGTGCTGCACCCAGCCCCCCCCCCCCCCCCTTATCCGGCAAGGACGCCGTTGGCCCGAACCACAGCCCCCCGTCCAGTATGCCCGGGTAGAAAGGGAGTACCGGAGTCAACGTATCGGATGATGTTGGGTTGATGAGTACATGTAAGCTCTGGGCCGCGGCACCTCCGGGTGCCAAGTCCTCTTCTCATCTGACAACAGCACTATCATCATCGGTGTCGTCACGCTCGCACCATGGCTCCCGCCCCGTTCGTAGTCGTCATTAAATAATTAATAAATTAGTTAGTGCGTCCGTGACGTACGTCGCTTGTGGTGGTGGTGCCTTTGTAAACACAAAACTATCATCGTCATCAGGAATGACTCCAGCGTCGTCGTCTTCTTCCGCACCTGGCTCGTCGGCGCTACCACACGCTCGCGCCACTGCTCCCGCGTTCGTGGTCGTCATTAATTAATTAATTGAGAAACACAAAGACGTAACCAATTTTACAGTGAAGTTGTTAAGGGCTGGTTCCCCTAGGATCGTGTCCGTGAGTAGACACAAAACTCCCCATACGCGGGCCGATCCGGAAGATAGTGCAATACCGGGCCGACCCGCGGCAGAGTCGTGTTTCGCCATTTAAGGGGCCCTCACCAGTTCTGGCCATTTTGAGTTGACATGCGCAGAGCGTACAATGCGAGCCAACCATCGCGTTCGCAAAGGATTACATCACTACGCGCTGCCAAAAAGGCCTCATATTTCAATCCGAACGCCGTTTCCCTTTTCACTCGCGGCGAATCCGTCCGGAGAGGGAGACGTAGTCGGGCTCCTGCGCCTACGTAATCGTGTCCGCAGTGTGACGTCGGTCGTGGTGACCCGTGACTTCGAGAATGATTCAAGACAACATCTGTTATCTGTGCGACCTGTTGCTTCAATTGACGAATTGAAGTTTAGAGAAATAATAAAACACACAAACGGAGTGTCTGCGTATATTTTGTTTTACTTCGCACCGAAGCAAGAGAGATGTACTTCCGCTTCGTCGGCTTGTTCCCACGGTCGTGCGGTCAAGTGCACAGGTACCGAAACTATGCCATTTTCTACAATGTTCCAGGGCGTGATCACGCTCTGCGATCCGCTTGTTCTGCCTCAGCATTCGTGTAGCACTGAATTACACCACTAGTCATGTTTCCTTGTGCACAACGCGCAAAATCGTGCGCTGCGCGAACGAGACAACAGCTCGCGCGCGGCGCGGTCAGCGGAAATGCGAAGCGCAGAAAAAAAAGCGAGGAGAAAAAAAAATGAAGGCGAGGCCTGTGACGTCTGCGTCACGCGATCCTCGAGTTCTGGAATCGAAGAACGCAGGGAAGGAATTTCGCTTGCGAAGGCCAGACGCGGCGAGTGGAGAGAGCGACTTGCTTGGCAGTGGAGCCCGCCTGCTGAAATCATGGGTTCGCGGCACTGAAATATTTCTATCTCGCCTGTCTGAAATATTTCTATCTCGCCTGTTAATGAGCCGATTTGCAAAATTGTATGCGACAGAACGCTCCCTAGAGGACACGTAACAACTTCCAGCGTATAACCAAATTTTTCTATGGGGCCTGGTGAGGGGCCCTTCAAGGGGCCCACGTGCACAGCATCGCTGGTCATCCTTCACAGCATAGAAGGGCACTGAATTTTTAAATGCATTAGCATTAGGAGCGTCAAAGTGGAAAAAGCTTATATATATATATATATATATATATATATATATATATATATATATATATATAGTGTCCTTGAGGATCGTTTGCTCCGGACCATCGGCAGTTGCACTTCGTCGCTCCTCCAAGACGCAGGAACCTTGCAATGTGGCGAACGTAGTGTAACGTTATTGTGGAATTTATCGCCTTGTGACACTGATACGACCACGGTTAACTTCGGATAGGTCGCGCTGACAAATATTTTCGAAAATAGACTACGAGATGAACTAGCCGAATCGTTCTAAAACATGGATACCGTTCAGCGGCTTGCTCTCCATGGCAGCCCCGCGCAGGCCATGCATGGCGCGGCGGAGTACTGTATGCGGAAAATTTAAACAGTGCCGACAATTCATGCGTTCATGTCATATGCGTGGCTTTAAACAAAGCTTATTCAAAGTGAGCAACATTACATATGATGGTTTTTTTACAGTAATTGAACATTTATCGAGGGAAACGAAAGTACTTCAGCCCTACGCGAGATGCATTCTGGGTTTGCGTGAAGAGTCAACAAAGGAAACAATGCACGCGCCTGAACTTCGCTTACGTCGCTTCACAATAAACCAACACCATACGACTTGTACATTTTCCTAGAATTAAGGTACCAAATGCAATGCCGGTAGCTCGCATTCCGTGACAAGCTGCGAATAAAGCCCGTCAGCTACGCGATTTTCTTTCGTTTTGCTTGCTGCTTACTGCATAGCGGATGCCGACATAAGTTCTAGCAGCGATTAAGCGATATTTCTTATTGCGATAGCAATTATATTTATTTATTTAGTACATACTGCAGACCCTTCGGTCGAAGCAGAGGGGCAATAGAATAGATAAACAAGAAGTGAACAAATCAGGAACAAGCAAGTACAAATTTATATAATTTTTAGTCACAGTGTGTCTGTGAAGCGCCGTTCCAGTCTAATATAGTTCGGGGAAAAATTTTAACGTATCAGTTCGAACATAGTAGGGTGTTACTGAGCCAGGATGATACTGCCTTGTGTGCCGTGTTATTGTAGGCGTTATGTAAGTCGATGGTTTCCTTTCAAGCTGGTTGAGAAGGAGGGAAAGGAATTCCAAGCCCCAGCTGCTTTCGACGAGATTCAAGAGTAGGTATAGAATTTCCTGACATAACTTCAGAGGGAGAGTCCAGCTTTGCGAATTTATGAAATATTAAGCTACCTGGCTTTATCTGTATTTTTTTCAAGACGCCTGACATTTGACTTAGTGTAAGTATGCGATGATATACATGCATACTGTAGCTTCGGCCTCACACACAGTACTTTTACATTAAGAGGGGCATTTTTCAGTTTGTGTCTTAGGAAACGGAGTTTTAGGAAAGCAGAAGAACGAATATCATTAATGTGCATGTTTCACGACAATGTGGAAGTCAAAGTAACACCTACGTATTTGCAGCTAGTATCCCGCAGCGCTGAAGAAGCCAGTGTGTACGAAAAATCTAGTGCTTTATTTTACGAGTAATACGAAGAAATACGGTTTTCTCAGCGTCAATAAACATCGCCCATTCATTACACCACTTCGGCGGTGTAGTTCGAGCGGTGTAGGCGGCGCTACGGTCGAGGACGGAGCGTGAAAGAGAGGACAAATGAGGAGGAGCGAAGGCGGAGAGTGTCGCTACTTTGCGAAGTTCAAGGGGTTTTTAGCCTGGGCGGCCGCGCCCGCGCGCCCGGGCCGCCGTATATTAGAGACTTTTAGCTTGTACGCTATTCCGGTAAACGGGAGCGGTTTGGGCGGATTACCGGATGGTCGGGGCGTAAACGTGAGCGGCCGGAGCGGCGAAGCCGCCTGGTGTTGTAGAGCTCAACCAGACAAACGCATAGCTAAAACTGCAGTAACTCACCATATCCTGCTTCGCCACTCGTGCAAATTTTCGGCAGCGGCGTAATTGTGAACACGATTGCGCCACTGTCGAAAATTTACGCCAGCAGCTAAGCAGAATATAGTAATTAGCTCTGTGTTTGTGTGGTTGAACTTTGCGCCACCAGCTGGCGCCACCAATCTGGCCGCTCACGTTGACGCCCCACGCTAGACACGGTAAAAGTCTATAGACCTTTGCACTGAGGCTTCCACGGGCGCCGCCATATTTGGACTACTGGCGCCGCCTAGCGTCTGCTCGGCGCCGTTGCCATACTGGACTGTCGTTGCTCAGCCTCAGCGCGCTGCTGTTGCTATCAACAAACAGATCTAAAAACGTTGGTTGCTATCTACATCTGTGTATCTCCGTATCTTCGACCTTCGCAGAGTCGTCTTGCCACTTTCGTGCTATTCTCACCAGTGTCGAGAGGCATCGGCTACGCATCGAGAAGGAAACTTTCCTGCTGGCGGCGGCCGTACGACTGCACGCGACTGCCGGATGGCGCCGGGAAGCGTCAGCTCGGCGCTGCAGCTGCTTTCACCCATGATTCTCTATATCTTAAGTCTCCTCAGCGTCATTTTGGACCTTTAGTGCAAGTATCATCAGTGTTGAGAGGTGTCGCTTTACGCATTACGGCGAATGCTTTCCTGTTTTGAGCGCCCGTGGCTGTGAATCAGTCCGTGCGATTGCGGAAAGCCGTCGACGTCAGCCGCTGTCGGCTTGCCGCCGTGAGCCGACATCGCAACAAACGGGCTCCTTCCCCGGCTTGCTCCTGTGGCCACGACGATGAGGATATTCGCCATCTACTCCTCGAATGCCCCATATACGAGATACAAAGACAGCAGCTAGAACAAGAGCTACACTTCATCGATCCTCACCGGCCTTTCTCACTCGCAAAATTGCTGGGCCCATGGCCATCGAAAATAGCACAGCGAAAAGGATTGAACGCAATTGAACATTTTTATGAAGACACAGGCGTCCTCAACAAATACTAGGCATTGCATTGAATAATCACACGATGTCACTAAAACATTCTTCTATTATTTGTAATTATTAGTGCTTGTATATTACGTGTTACACATTTCTTGTTGTTGTGCATGAATTATTTTAACACTGTAATTCTTCATCTGTTTATATGCACATCGAAGTCTACATCATGGCCGTTTGTGTGTGTTTGTGACTGTTTACGAACTCATTGTGGTGCAACTTGCTATTGACTTTTACACTGTGATGTTCATAGGCGTATAGGACTGTGCTGTGGCTTTCTCAGCCTACGAAGTGATTTTTCTTAGTAATTTTTTTTTCATTTTTCTACATTATTTTTTTATATTGTTTCTGCTATGAGAAAAGGAGTAGCCGTCACCATTGTAAGGTGACTACGTCTCTTTCTTTTATTTTCATTTCAATAAAAAAAAGACCCAACAAGGCCAAAACTTAATTGACCTTGTTAGTTCATATTTGCATATTTATAGCCCATCTAAACATTAGGGGCTGACGATGGAGAAACACACAGCGCATCTTACCTACCTCGCGTATCCGAGCTGAAGCATCGGCTCTGGATTCTCAGATGTCCGCTTCCCGTCGATAAAATGAATCGAGCAGACGCGCGACGACTCCGCAGGGAGGAATCCCTTACGATTTACATAGCTAATCCAACGATGCTTCAGTACCGCGTCGCAAGGAAACCGATACAACAGGCACATGATGCAGCCGCAGTCCTCTTGCAGAACAATGTGCGTGCTACTGCACTTTTCTTGCTGCATTGCACTTCTTCTGGTTGTTCGAACAACCGTACTCAGCGCAGTGCTGCCCGGACTTTCGCATAGCCTGTGCGGATAAGCACAAAATCGCGAAAACGTCGTGCAGCCAATGCGGGAACTGCGCGCGTGACAGTCCAGCAAGAGATGGCAACTATGAGGCGCTAGCTACTCTCGCTACCGGGGGCCTGATATCCGTTTCCCACTCTCTGGTTCGAGGCTTCCGGTGCAAAGGTCTATTGAAAGCCATCTGCGACGGGGGCACAGTCCGGCGCGCGCTGCCTTTTTGTGGCTTAATTCGAGTTGATGCGAGACTTAGAACGAAGTTCCATTAGCTCGCTGCAGTAGCCGCGATTCTTCGCTCCAGCGTTTTGAGAGCGTGTTTCCGCGGTCATCGAGTGAGATGTGATCATAATTGCTTGTGCGCGCGTGACATCATGCTTGTTCATTTAGTTAGTATGCTTATGTTTAAAGCTTGTACGGCCGATAAGAGTGATATCCTTACTTGGTATAGCTGTCCACTAACTTGCTATCGCAGTCGATGCTTCGCCTTTCGGGCGGAACTCCAACTTGTTCCAGTCGGAACGCCACAAACTGAAGGGTGGGTGCCACAGTATGCGTTTGCAAAGTCAGGTCACACTCCAATTCATGTCTGAGAACTTTACGTTATTTGATTTGAGAGGAAACCATTTCCTAAGAGCAGTCTTTTTTCTTCAAACCATTCGTGTTCCAGAATTTCCGACACTTAACACTTAACTCTACGGAACTGTCGAACTTCTACGGATGCGAGCACTAATCAAAGAAGGAAAAGGTGGTTCAGAGATTTGTAGGCGTGGTTAAGCGTTCGCGACTGGTAGGCAATTCGCAAAAGTAAATGCTCTTGCACATTAGCCTCGGAATAATTATTGTGAGCTGAAAGTTCTTTTCGTCTTTTTGATTGGTGAACATAATTTTATGAGATAAATGTTGCCTCCAAGGGCATGCTGGTACGATTCTTCAGCTCGAATGGATCGTCAGAAAATAGAGCTGAAACGTGATAGCGCTTTCTGAGTATATTCAAGGCAAGAAACATACTCGACATAGTTGTGTTTAATTACATTGTTCCACGAAAACGACGCACGTATGGAGGAGTTCTTATTGTACACGTGTCAAGACGTTAGTGATCTACTGTGTAATATCATAGTGGAATTCATAGCTTACACGGTAAAAGAAATGCTCGTATGAAAAAAAGATATTATTTGCCGCACAGAACACACGTAAACAAGCAAAGAATAAAAAGTATCACACTTCCATGGCTTCCGAAATGACACAAAATTTATGAAGCGAACTAGACACATATTTATTTGGGCGAACACCGAGTCTCACGCGCAACATTTTAATTGATATATGGTTTAAAACTTATGTGGACGAGAGAAAGAAAAAACGGTTCGAAAAAGAAAAGTTAGCGACGCGTTTTACACGCGCTAAATGCACAGTGTACTGCTGCACTATGATGGATTTAACAAATAGTCTGGCGTGCATAAATGATTAATATCTTCTTGCAACCTTGCCTACAGGTAATAAAAGAAGCATTGTACTTGCGTCGCAAAGAACGGCGTGGTTTGAAAGTGCGAAATCTTTTCTTCCGATGTTGTGCAGCTACTGTTTTCGCCGCACGACGTCTCGTTTACCTTCGGGGATTGCAAATAACGATAGTCTTTTCCCCGTCTGCTGCTGCATTGAAAAGCGCAGCAGCCAGTCATTCTTCCGGCAAACGAAGATCACCTAATTCGCAAAACGCGCGTGCACCGTGACAGCGCTATGAACACGTGACCCGCGAATGGCGGCCGGAAAAAAAATAGCTAAATCAAGTTTCATGACTTCTCCTTGACGTGGGCCAGCTGATAGGGCGGTTTCGCACGCCGCAGCCAATCAGCGCGCGGGAAGCGTCGGCGCGGCGACAGCGAGGACGAAAGAGAGGAGGACAACGGCGCGGGTGAGGGAGCAGTAGCAAAGACCTAAGAATGTCACTACTTTCCAGAATGACGGCGCTCTAGCATCTGCGGCAGCGGCGGCGCCGGCCATGCGGGGGAAAGAAAAAGAACCAGAAAGCTCGCCTTCGCGCATAGCGTTCGCCGCAAGCGTTTTCCGGTAACGATTAAGGTTGCATAAGCGGCTGTTGCTCGGAAGCCGCAACTGTAGCATACTCTTAAAAACAGGCAGCTTTATTGACTAACTAAATACTAACACGTTACTTGTCACCAAAAGCACTACCTTGTTAGTAAGTCCAGGTAGTAAAAGGATGGTCAGTACTTTTCACTACCTGCTGAAACTAGAAAAATAAACACTAATTTAGTACTAAGTAAATACTACTGGTAGTGCAGTTACTAATGAAACTGAAATTTCCAAGAATACAATAGGGCCTATTCGATTTATTTGCATTTTCATATGAAGTCGACTGTGCTGTAAAACCACAGGAAAGTAAAATAACAAATATATATATGTATATATAGGCCTAGTTTGAGCGATCACATGTTGCACCGGTGAGTACCGATGTATTTGGTCAGATAATCAAAGCTTTGTGCACAAATGTCTAAAGCCTACTATCAGCACATATGTATGCTACGACGTTACACATAACTGTTAGTCTAACGTAATGAACAACACTACAGTTTATCTCAATTTTGCATAACAGTGTCAGGATCACAGCATAATAGGCCACGGCTAGACGAAGTGGTTCGGGAGTTACTTAGCAAAAAAAAATTACAATGACGTTTCACTTCGCGAACGTGGTTTAGGTGCAAGCGTATGGATACCGCGAGTATGCACAGTGAGCACCACGGCGTCGAAGCACAATCTCAAAGAGCGCTGGCGTGGTCGCTACATTGATCTCAGCGGTGCGACGCCTGTTGTGCCACAAGGAAAGCACAAGTGCTACACATGCAAAAAAAAACGCCGCGAACACGCACAGCGAGCACCACGACGTCGAAGCACAAACTGAAATGGTGCGGACGCGGTCGTGGTCACTACATTGATCTCGAAGGTGCGATGCCTATTGTGCCACAGGGAAATCGCAAGTGCTAGACATGCAAAGAAACGAAACGCCGCGAACATGTTGTTCATGTGAGCATCGTGGCGTCTAAGCAAAACGCCTGCACGAAGGAGAGCTTTATGGTACGAAAGCGGCCTCTTGCGTGGGCCGATCTTTTGTTATTAAGGCGGAAGCTTTAATGGCTCATTGTCAAGGTCATCTGCTGTTAGCAGAAACTGTCACAGCTTTCCGGCCTCCTGATTGGTCTCCTCTGTGTCGTGACGTCACTGTGGCTAGGCGAGGTGTGCGCCTCCTGATTGGCTCGCGTGCGTGACGTCGCTGTCGTCAAGTGCGGGTGTCGGGGTGGTTCGGCGCAGCGCGGGATGACTTATCACATCGGCACGCGTGGCGGTCGTGTTTTCGACGGGAACAGTAACATCAACATGCACAACAGCGTCGTGCTCAGGCTCGGCAGGACAAAGTTCAAGGCTAAGTCACATTGGTCTATCGGATCACGTGGTTCCACCGCTTCGCTTGCCAACCACCTTCAATGCCTGTATTGTAGACCATTTTTTTACGCGGAAGCGTAACTGGCCATCTCGTGAAATTGGCGGTGCCTGAAGCAGCGAAGCAGGGTGAAGAGAATCGCGCGCCGGGGAGAGTACGAAGGAACGAGCAGCGAAGTAACGCCACCTACTGGAATGTTTAGGTAACGTTGAGCCAAGTGAGGATGGAGAAACGAAGTATCGCGGAGGAGGAAGATAGGCGGAGACGCGCTGGCTTGAACTGCTCTGGAAGTTGCTACATATATGTTCTGTGGTTGCTACAGGTTTTCGTAGCGATGCATACGTACCGGGTTCGTGTGTGATAACATCGTCCTCGTGCGCCGTACGCTATGTGTGCGAGTGAATGTGTGCGACAGTGAGCCGATGATGGCGGCTCGATCTCGCATGCGCAAGGGTAGGAAGCGCGCCGTATTCCGTCGCGCACATGGCACCGTGGGCGTTGTACTTGGGCTGCGCACGGTCGCGCGGGCTTTATCTTGAAAGCGATCTGCGTTTGGGGGCACAGTATAGGTGGGCCGACGGCTCGTAGGTTTGCCTGCGCTGCGTTCTTTTTTCAAGTTTTTCTTGATCACCTCTCCGACCTTTATTTCCTCTTCCTAGATCAGAGAGCTACCCTGTTACCCGCCGTGGTTGCTCAGTGGCTATGGTGTTGGGCTGCTGAGCACGAGTCGCGGGATCGAATCCCGGCCACGGCGGCCGCATTTCGATGGGGGCGAAATGCGAAAACACCCGTGTGCTTAGATTTAGGTGCACGTTAAAGAACCCCAGGTGGTCAAAATTTCCGGAGTCCTCCACTACGGCGTGCCTCATAATCAGAAAGTGGTTTTGGCACGTAAAACCCCAAATATTATTATTAGCTACCCTGTCAAATACAGTTTTATATACTGACTCGCTCACAGCGGCTGGTGATGCACGTCACACGTACTTGGCTTTAGAAGAAGTGTCCGCAAAGGTGGACACTGGTGGCGAACAGGAAGGTTAGTGAGAATGCTCGCAGCCACCTTTTTTTAAGAGTCGCTTCAATCAAGATTTGGCTTCCTCTTTTGGAAGGTGAGTAAATCATGGTACAGGCAGAGAAAGTCATGCAATTTCAATGTCTCGCAACTTTTCGCTCAGGAGTACTTGGCTTCGGAAAAAGTGTCCGCTAATCTGGACACTGGTAGCGAGGACGATCGACAACTTATTGCCATCTGCTGTCTGTTCTCGTGAAGACTGGGTTTGTGCCACTGGACATGTGGCCCGAACAGACAATTTCAGTACTGCATTTGTACCATGCGATATGTACCCACTCTTGGCCCATTACCCAGAATAGATGGGCCATGATACACAAGGGGTATGATATATATATATATATATATATATATATATATATATATATATATATATATATATATATATATATATATATATATATATATATATATATATATATATAGTCACAGTCGGTAATGTGGAAAGAAGACGACGCTGATGGTGGTCTTAGAGACGACGAAGAAGAGTTTAGCATCATCGCTGCTCTGCACTTGTTGGCTCAGCCATTAAAAGCCTCTTGTAAATAGACGAACGCTTCTTCCTTCCCGTAACATCATTGGTGGAGGTGCGGGGTAATCACTGGAGCAAGACGGAGCTCCGCAGCGGACGTAACCTGGCCGCCATGTCATCCGAAGGAGAGAGTTCCACCGCGGCCCCGGCGTCGCCACCGACGGTCATCCTGGCTCAGCCTCGCGACCCAGGCATGTTTTCCGGGATTGACAACGTTGACGTTGACGACTGGTTGCAGAATTATGAACGGGTCAGCGCACACAACAGGTGGGATCACACGCTTATGCTGGCTAATATAATATTCTACCTCAAGAAAACAGCACGGGTCTGGTTCGAAACACATGGAGAAGAGATTACGAGTTGGGACCAGTGTAAACAGAAGCTTAGAGATTTGTTCGGCAAACCCGTCGGCCGCCAACGTGCTGCGAAGAAGGACCTTGGGACCCGTGTACAGACGTCCACTGAATCTTACGTGGCGTATATCCAGGACGTCCTCGCTCTTTGCCGCAAAGTCGATAACAATATGGCAGAGGCAGACAAGGTCAGCCACGTCTTAAAGGGCATCGCGGACGACGCGTTTAACCTGCTTGTTTATAAGAACATCACAACGGTCAATGAGATAATTCACGAATGTCGCCGCTTTGAAGACGCGAAGAGTCGCCGCATAGTTCGACAGTTTACTCGTCTACCTAATACCGCAGCTTCGTCGACGTGCGAAGACATTGGTCCACCGCGTGAGTCCACCTCCAGCGAGAACGTCGTACGTATCGTTCGGCGAGAAATCGAAGCAGCGTCTCCTTCCACGCCAGTCACGCAGTGCTTTGACGATTCCCGGCCGCTTGTGTCCCTCATTCAGTCGGTCATTCGCCAAGAACTTGCCAATGTAGGTCTTCCATCCATCTGCTCCGCCAGCCGTCCTGACTTTGCTTCGTCTACTGCCTCTGCCCCTGTTCACCGCAGCCAATACGGTCCATATCCGAGCTATCGCAACCCGGCCGAATGGCGCACCCATGACGATAGACCCATCTGCTTTTCCTGTGGACGTGTGGGCCACATCTCTCGCCACTGTCGAAGTTCCTGGCCAGCCCACTCACGACCAAGCTTTCCCGCCTACCGCCGCTCCCCACTGAATCCTCGCCCGCCATCACTCTCCACCGAGGTTGAAGACGCACCTGACAACGCTCGAGCCACCGCGACCAGCCGATCGCCATCACCACATAGTCGCCGCTCCCGTTCGCCCCAGCTGCGTCGCTCTCCATCCCCAGCTTACCGTCGCCGCTCTCCGACGGGAAACTAACTGGGGCAGCTCCTGGAGGTGACGCTGCTCTAGAACACCGGCCTGAAATTCCTCTGCTGACCCTGCCTACTAATCGGAACCTTCTGGACGTGGACGTGGATGGTTTGCCCGTTACAGCACTCATCGACACTGGAGCCCAAATTTCCATCATGAGTGCGGAGCTTCGAACGCGCTTGAAAAAAGTACCGTATGAACGCGTGTAAGGGCCGCACCCGTGTATGGGCCGCACCCCCAACTTCCCGAAGCAAATATTTAAAAAAAAAATATCCGTGTAAGGGCCGCACCCCGAACTTTCCACGACCCACGTGTGATTAGCCTTCAAAATGCGCGCGCACGGAAGCTTCCAGATGCCGCCCACGGATGGCGCCGATGTCGCGGGTCATCATCATCATCATATTTTCTTTCTGCCGCGAGCTTCCGCAATCCATATCGTCATCGGTATCATCAGCCCTGGCCACCATGCTGGCCACCCCGGCTTTGTTTTGCGACTGTCGAAGGCACGCGAGTTGTAGCAGCGTTGTTGGCGTGGGCGCACGCTGTTGTTGCGGCTCTCGTGTGTGCTCTGCTTTATTTTTCACGAATTGCCATCGAGCGTTGCCATTCTAGCACGATGGGCAAACATATCAATAGCTACACGGCAGGCTTTAAATTGAAGGTAGTGGAGTTTGCCCTCGACCATGGCAAGCGTGCGGCGGGTAGAAAATTTAACGTGCACGAGAAGTGCGTCCGAAGGTGGTGCAACCAGAAGGATGCGTTGAAGACCACCAGCTCCAAAAGGCGTGCTTTTCGAGGCAAGCCATGCAAATATCCTGAGCTCGAAGAAGAGCTGTTCCGCTACGCAATGGAAGTGCGGAACAATGGATATGCGCTGACGACGGACATGCTGCGCGTGAAGACGCAAGCTTTGGCACGTGCGAGAAGCATACCCCGCGAGGAGTTCAAAGGTAGCGTCGGCTGGTTGCGGAGATTTTTAAAGAGGAAGGGCCTATCCTTTCGGCGAAGGACCACGTTGTGCCAGAGGCTGCCCCCCGACTACACCGACAAGGTGCTGAACTTTCAAAGGTACGTGATCGGGATGCGCCATGAGCACAACTACATGTTGTCGGAAATAGCAAACGCCGACCAGACCCCCGTGTGGTTCGACTGTCCTGAGAACTGCACAGTTGAGCTTAAAGGAAAGAAGAGCGTTTCTGTGCGGACAACTGGCGCGGAGCGCCAACGGTGCACAGTTATGCTGTGCGTCACTGCAGACGGGCGGAAGCTGCCCCCGTATGTGATTTTGAAAAGGAAGAGGATTCCGAATGAGGCTTTCCCCAAGGGAATTGTAGTTCGAGCCCAAGAAAAGGGCTGGATGGATGATGAGCTCGTCCTCGATTGGATCAAGAGCGTTTGGCAGAATCGCCCAGGCGCGATGTTGGCCAAACGATCGCTGCTCGTCTTGGATAGCTTCCGCGGTCATTTGACGGATAGAGTCAAAAAACAACTGGGCAGTATCCGCACAGACATGGCCGTTATTCCGGGCGGCCTCACCGGCGTGCTGCAACCACTGGACGTGAGCATTAACCGGCCTTTTAAGGTTGAGTTCCGGAGGCAATACTCGGAATGGATTGCAAACGGCGATCACGATGAGACTCCGACCGGGCGGCTCAAGAGGGCACCGCTCGCGACTGTGCTGGGCTGGATTTTGACCGCGTGGAATTCGGTGTCTACGGACATTGTATCCCGCAGCTTCAAAGTGACCGGGATTTCCAACGATTTGGACGGAACTGAAGACGACGACTTGTGGGGTGATGAGCCAGAAGAATGCAGCACCAGCTCGGAGTCTGAGGACTCCGCGAGTGATGATGACTGATTGTAAATAGTGATGATTGATGAGGATTATTGTAAATAAACGCGCATTCACTTATTGGTCTGTTTTTACTTGAAAAAAACAATTTTTTTTTCGTATGTCGCGTGTATGGGCCGCACCCCGAAAATAGGCCCTCGAATTTGTAAAAAAAAGTGCGGCCCTTACACGCGTTTATACGGTACTTACCCCTGCTCCGACTCGACTGCTCCAGGTCGCCGATGGTGGTACTCCGGCTGTGCTTGGAATGTGTACTGCTCGTGTCAGTGTCGCCGGTCGCCACACGTCCGTTTTGTTTAGTGTGCTTGAACATTGCCCTCATAATGTGATCCTCGGACTCGACTTTTTGTCTGCCCATTCTGCTCTGATTGACTGTTCCGCCGGTGTTGTACAACTTGACCTACCCCTACCTGTTCCCATTGACCTTCCGGCTCAAGCTCCAGCTCAACTTTGTTCCGCGGATTTTATATGCCTGCCATCTCTTGCAGCAACCTTCATCCCTGTTTTAGCCAGCCCACCTGTACCTGACGGAGACTATGTCCTTACTCCCTCGACGTCAGTCCTGCTTTCTTACAATGTCTCCTTCCCACACACCATCGTTTCTGTTGCGGCCAATCAGACATGTCTTCCCATCCTAAATTTCGGACAGAGCCCACAAGTAGTTCCTCGAGGCATGTCTCTTGCCACGTTGTCTCCAACGCACGAGTGCCACATTTCTGCTCTATCTGTTGCGCCGTCTTCGACCACTGCTCATTCTGCGCCTTCTGCATCAGTACCGACCGACGACTTCACAAAGATGATTGCACCGGACCTCTCAACCGAAGAAGCCGCATAGCCCCGTGGCCTCCTCGAGTCCTACTCCGACATTTTCGATCTGAACGATCGCCCTTTGCGTCAAACTACGGTCGTGACACATCGGATAAATACCGGCGATGCAGCACCTGTTCGCAGACGCCCATACCGGGTGTCGCCCTCTGAGCGACAAGTTATCCAGAGCGAGGTTGACAAGATGCTTGCCAAAGGGATTATTGAAAACTCTTCCAGCCCGTGGGCGACCCCTGTTGTTCTCGTCAAAAAGAAGGATAACAGCTGGCGATTCTGCGTTGACTATCGTCATCTAAACACGATCACCAAGAAAGATGTGTATCCACTTCCCCGCATTGACGATGCTCTGGATTGTCTCCATGGTGCCACTTATTTTTCATCTATAGACCTTCGCTCTGGATATTGGCAAATTGCCGTGGACGAAATGGACCGTGAAAAGACCGCATTCGTCACACCAGACGGCCTATATCAGTTCCGGGTAATGCCTTTTGGCTTGTGCAATGCCCCGGCGACCTTTGAACGGATGATGGACATGCTCTTGCGTGGTTTGAAATGGTCCATCTGTTTGTGCTACCTGGATGACGTCATCGTATTCTCTTCAACTTTTGCGACTCATCTTGAAAGACTTTCATCTGTTCTTTCTGTTTTTCGCACCGCTGGCTTGCAGCTCAACTCGTCCAAGTGTCACTTCGGTCACCGCCAAATAACTATGCTCGGACACCTCGTCGATTCATCAGGCATTCGCCCCGACCCCGCTAAAGTTCACGCTGTGCAGAATTTCCCCGTACCAACTTGTGCCAAAGATGTTCGCAGCTTTATTGGCCTATGCTCGTACTTCCGCAGGTTTGTGGAAAATTTCGCCCATGTTGCCCGTCCCCTGACTGACCTCCTGAAGAAAGACGTTCCTTTCTCTTGGGGCTCTCAACAAGCGTCTGCTTTCTCGCAGCTCATCACGCTGCTCACCACACCTCCTGTTCTCGCCCATTTTGACGCCTCCGCTCGGACAGAAATCCGCACTGACGCTAGTGGCTACGGCATCGGCGCAGTTTTAGCTCAACGCCAATGTGGGCACGACCGCGTCATCGCCTACGCCAGCCGCCTCCTCTCTCCCGCAGAGCGCAATTACTCGATTACTGAGCGCGAGTGTCTCGCCCTCATTTGGGCGGTGGGCAAGTTCAGACCCTATATATATGGTCGGCCATTTACAGTTACCACCGACCACCACGCCCTTTGTTGGCTTTCCTCCCTTAAGGATCCCACCGGACGCCTCGGTCGCTGGGCCCTACGGCTGCAGGAATACACATACACTGTGGTCTACAAGTCGGGTCGTCTACATCAGGACGCCGACTGCCTGTCTCGAAATCCCGTCGATGTACCGGACGGCTTAGTGGATGTCGCACCGATCTGCGTTCTTTCGCTCTCTGCCTTGCAAGACATTGGCGCTGAACAACGACGAGATGAGTCGTTACACCCAATTATCGAACGCCTGCTCTCTGATCCGTCTGACCCATCCCTCCACATGCTCCTACTACAAAATGGCATCCTGTATCGCCGCAACATGCACCCCGACGGGCCCGAGCTCCTGACCGTCATTCCGTCTCATCTGCGACAGACTGTACTGCAGCAGCTGCACGACGTTCCCACCGCTGGACACCTTGGCGTTACGCGGACCTATGACCGAATTCGGCGACGGTTCTTCTGGCCCCGTCTCAACCGCTCCGTTCGCCGCTATGTTGCCGCGTGTGAGTCGTGTCAACGCCGGAAAAGACCAGCTGTGCCTCCTGCCGGACTGCTGCAGCCTTTGGATATACCGGCCGACCCTTTTTTTCGCGTTGGCGTTGATCTTCTCGGACCATTCCCTATGTCGACTGCCGGAAATAGGTGGATTGCCGTCGCTACGGACTATACAACTCGCTATGCCATTACTAGAGCCCTACCGACCAGCTGCGCTACAGACGTCGCTGATTTCTTGCTTCACGACGTCATCTTGCACCACGGTGCACCTCGTCAACTTCTCACCGATCGCGGCAGATACTTTCTTTCCAAAGTCATAGACGAGCTACTTCGATCATGTGCTACTAAACACAAACTTACTACCGCTTACCATCCTCAAACTAACGGTCTTACCGAACGCCTGAACCGCACATTAACTGACATGCTCGCAATGTATGTTTCCTCCGATCATAGCGACTGGGACATTGCTCTACCATTTGTCACGTTCGCCTACAATTCCTTGCGCCACGACACAGCTGGCTATTCCCCCTTCTATCTCCTCTTCGGCCGTGAGCCAACTTTGCCTTTCGAGACCCTCCTCTCGACCACGCTCGATTCGCCGACAGAGTACACTCGGGATGTCATAACCACAGCGACCCAAGCACGCCAGATTGCCCGCATTCGTCTTTCTGCTTCACAGACACGCCAGAAGTGCCGTTACGACCAGCGCCATCACGACGTGCATTATGAACCAGGTGCCCTTGTGCTCGTCTGGTATCCAACTCGACATGTTGGTCTTTCGGAGAAATTCCTCTCGCGATACCATGGCCCTTACCGCATCCTTCGCCAGGTGACCCCTGTCACGTATGAGGTGTCTCCGTTGGATGCCACGATGCCTTCACCTCTCTCTGACATCATCCACGTCAGCCGTCTCAAACCTTACCTTTCTCGGACAGCTGAGCCGCACCAATCAGGTGCTTTTTCCGACGGGGGTGATGTCACAGTCGGTAATGTGGAAAGAAGACGACGCTGATGGTGGTCTTAGAGACGACGAAGAAGAGTTTAGCATCATCGCTGCTCTGCACTTGTTGGCTCAGCCATTAAAAGCCTCTTGTAAATAGACGAACGCTTCTTCCTTCCCGTAACAATATATATATATATATATATATATATATATATATATATATATATATATATATATATATGTGTGTGTGAGTGTGTGTGTGTGTGTGTGTCATATTTCTCTGTTCCACACGCCTATCGCCAAGGAGGAGGAGGAGAAAACTTTATTATTAATCAAGGGAGAGGAAAAAGGGAATAAGGAAAAGGGTAGGTTGGGAGGGAGCGGATGGGTGGGTCCTTATGCCAGGACACCAGTGATCCTGGCTACCCTCTCCGCCTGGTCCAAGAGGCCCCTTTGGGCTCCCAGGCCCGGCCGGCCGAGGAGGATCCGCCAGGGCTCCCTACTGTAGGCAAGCACCTCAGGCGAGTTTGCTTCTTGCGGTCCTTTCGTGCATTCCCACGTCACATGTGGTATTGACGGCCATGCACCACACCATGGACAAGCGCCGACATGTAGCGTGCGATTCGTGTGGTGTGCTCTTCCCAAGTGGGGATAGGTGTATGCTTGTATTCTTCTGTATGCGCGGGCTTGTTCCCCCACCAACACTCTTCCCTCGGCAAGCATCATACAACGCCCTCGTGACGTGGAAAGCTAACAGCTACAGGCGACGAGGTTGGGCTGGTGTCATCCGCTATTGCTGCTATCTCGCAATCTGAAACAAGCTTTGCGTCCTTTACATTCCTAAACTGCGTTGTATCTGCGGGTTTTTCATTATTTTCGCCTCTCTTTCGTAGTTCGGACGCCCGTAACGTCAAACCTTCACCTCACTGAAAGAATTCCGCCAGAAAAAGGTTAAATTACACAAACGACCACGCAATAAGAAGAAATTATCGATATTGGCAGCTTATATACGACAACACGATCTAACCAAGCGGACTTCAGTTCCTCATGTACGTCAGAAATTTCTACGCAAAGGGAACAGGAGCTGTCGATACACAGACAAATTTATAGATTTATCCATCGATCTATTAAATGGCCAAGCGGCACATAAGACATTAACTATTTGAGACTGTATTAAGCTGGCCGCCAACCTGAGTCATGAACTGAAAGAACAGGGAACGAAGATTTACTGGCTGGACAAACGACTCGCAATATTTTGTATAAGCTCTCGATTAATTTTCTTCACAGAGGGTCGAGCTTCAACTGTCGACGAGACATACAGAGCTGGTGCGTTATGCTCTTTAGTCGCGGTGCTCGACTCTTGTCAGTGTTTATCATTCGCTGTGCTTTATTTCTTTGTCGGGGTTGGAATGCACATAGGTTTATTTGAATCTACATGGCCCGGAGATGAAGCCAAATACTCTCAATAGGGAAAAAATATGGCAGGACTAATCTCACGACGACTGCCGACGGTAATTCGAACAGCAGTCGAGCAATTTAGCGACAGACCGTATTCCTCCAGTATCGTCCCCGCTTTTCTATGGCACTCGCTGGCCAAGGTTGACCGTAAGCATGGAGGCATGACGATGACAGTATGACGTCGACTTAGGGATGACGGAATGACGAAGAAGGAACGATATTATACCGTTCAATGCAATTCGCATTAAACCGTATAACCACGATGGCATGGTGGCCATGAGATTTCATTTTTTAAGAATATGATGATGGTATAACAGTAATAACGTGACGACGGCGGCTGTATGATGGTGATAGCGTGGGAACAATGGCATGACGATAACCGGATGAAGAAGCGGGAATGACGACGATGGTACGACAACAAATGCATGATAAAGTCTGTGTGATGGCGTAACGACGGTGATGGCATGACAACAGCAGCATATTCGCGACTGAATGACGAGAGCCTGATTCAACAGAATGACGAACAAGTAATGACGTCGATGGATTGACGAAAGTGGTATGACGACGACGGCAAGACGGCAATAGGACGACGATATTGAAGTAGTGACGATAGTGAAATGACGGCATGACGACGTTGGCATGACGACAACAATATGACGACGACGGCATGATGAAAGTTGCATGTCGAACTTAAAATTATGAGAATGAAACGACGCCGACAGCATTCCGACGACGGTATGATAAGGAATGCATGATGACGATGCGTTGACGACGATGGCATGGCAACGAAATGTGAGCAATGAGATGACGAGTGCATTATCACAATGGCGCGACGATGACTGTAACAGAAAACCTGTATGACAACGATAGCATGACGAGAGTCAGATGAGGAAGCTGCAGTGACGATGATGGCACGACCACGACGACATTGCGACGACGGCATGACAGTGGAGACATGATGGCGACTGTCTGACGATGACTGCATAAGCACAGTTGAATGACGACAGAATAGAATGACGAAGAAAGATTGACGTCGTGAAACGACGGAGGCGGCATGACGACGATGCCATGATGAAAACAGGATGATGTTGCTAACGTGATGACAATGATAAAGCAACAACTGGACGACGACGGCATGACGAATGTCGGATGACAAAGCTGCAACGAGGGCGACGAAACGACCACGAAGGCATCACGACACTTAACACGACCCTTAACCTAGTGGCATTATGCAACTTGGACCACTGGTTCGGAATTGAAGGCGTGACGATGAGAGCATTACGACAGTCAGATCACGAAGCTGGAATGATGGCGATTGAACCACCACGACGACATGCATCACTGTGGTTGCGTGGCGACGAATTGCATGGCGACTGTATGACGGCCATAGCGTGACAACGGTATGGTGAGCGTCGGATGCCAAAGCTGGAATGACGGCGTTGCATCGAACGTGACCGCATCACGACTACGAGTCCATATCCGGTGCCCCAAGCAGGTATACAACTTGGGGCACAGGGTCGGCGTAAGGGTCACTATAGATAGATAGATAGATAGATAGATAGATAGATAGATAGATAGATAGATAGATAGATAGATAGATAGATAGATAGGCTCAAAATGGTTGAAGTAGGCAAAGAATGCTATTCGCATTAAAATACAGAAGCGTGCTGTATTCAGCTGCTTTAGTGAATCCCGAACCAGTGCCCAAAGAGCAATACGTAGAGCACTAGTTCCAATTCATAAGGCGAGTGCTGCTGGAGGAGGAGGCGCTGTCGTCTTTCTCAGACAATTTCGTTATGATCAGTGCACTCCTAATCAGTACCGCGCCTTTCGTATCAGTAACTCTTTAATGCTTTTCCTTGCTCCGCCCACTGACGCACATATGAGATAAATTTCATTTATGTGGGCTTGCTTCTACGCTCTGTTAAATGGAAACGAAAGCGATGCCATTTTTAACTCAAATTGGGCTGCTACCGCGATGAAGCTCGGATTTTGCATCGTTCAACAGATAAATCAATTTAGAACCCAAGTAGCCTCAAGGTTTTATTCCGTTGGCGAAGTTTATTACTTGCACTAAGCTTTCCAGTTGATGTCAGCAAGAACTCATTGACATACTGACGAAATTCGAACCTTTTGCAGCAAGTGACGCATGCAAGTATCTAATAAGCCAGTAGTCAGGAAAGTATTGGGGACACTGCTGCGCGTAATTATCCATATCGAGGTCGTATAGGAGGGCACAGCGCGCGGGATTGCTCGCGGGCAAGTCGCGGTAAAAAATTTGCCGCCACGTCACATCGCTGTGGAACATGTGGATCAGGAGATGGCCAAGGCTTGCCGAACCGCCCACTGCAAGACAGTTTTCTTGGTTATGTGGCGCTGGTTTAGGCACTTCACACGGTTTCGGTGGTCCGCACATACTTAAAGCACTGCCCACTCCAGGATCCCCTCCCAAGTGCGACGTGGGGCTCAGTCTGGTTAGCGTTGGCATCGTGCTGCCCGGTGATCCAGGCGTGGCTTCCACCAGCCATGGAGCGACGCTGAGCACCGGGCAGAACTTGGACTCGTTTCCAATGTAACCCGGAAGGTTCACAATTTTCGCTACTGTCTCTAATGCTAGTGGTCCGCAGAATGCGTACGTGGGAAGTGATGGGGGTCTCAGCTGTTGCACGTCCAAAAACATGTAGTCGACAACGTCGACAACTTTACCGACGATGGCGTTCGTGCTGGACACCTCCGTCGGCACGATAGCGGAGAGTAGTCCGGGAAAGCCGTTCAGCTGGAAGACTCGGCGGAGGGCCAAGAACACGGCGTTCAGTGCCGAAGCGTCTTCATCTGCCTGGATTTGGCACCCGCGTTCAGGTTCCCGCCAGTGGATGACTACCCCGTCGAGGATGTGGGACTTGACGAGCTCCATCGTGCCGTGGACGAAGCGAGACAGAACTCTGTTATCTCGGCCCATAAGCGAGAACTGAGGGTGGTCTGAGCTGTATCCACCAAGGGCCAGTACAATCTTCACGTCCGGGACGCCAGACCTGTTCACGGTGTACCTAAGCTTGCTGATGCCATACGTTTGGTCGAATTGCGGTGTCCGACTGAACGGAACGCCGTTGCTGATCCCGAATGACCAGTAGATGACGTACTTGCAGAAGGTCAAGGGCAAGTTCTGTGGTAAGAAATAATAGTTTTTGCCCCTGAAGAACCTGGTGTTGTTGTACAGGCAGAAGAAATCGTTACGTCGCATGTGTGACATCGCTGGCGGGGTCTGCGGTGACACAGAGCGGACGTCGTCGTCGATTTGCGGTCCCCGTCTGCAGCTGA
Source organism: Dermacentor variabilis (assembly GCF_050947875.1). Lineage (NCBI taxonomy): Eukaryota > Metazoa > Arthropoda > Arachnida > Ixodida > Ixodidae > Dermacentor > Dermacentor variabilis. The sequence continues at coordinate 13,377,432 of NC_134578.1, read as the reverse complement.
CCGGAACATTCGCCCACGGGTCCGCAGTGGGCAGGGGCAGCCCTGCCGGCAAGGTGAACGAGGGTGCAGCATTTGTCCATGTGTTGCCAGATCTCGGGGTTGAGGGCGTTAGAGGGCGGGGACTGACGCTGCTCTTGTCCGAGTTCGGCGTGGCCAGGTAGGAAAGGATGAGCATTCCTAGGGGCATGGCTAGCGTTGCCGCCGCCACAATGCAGAACGTCCAGACTTGCACGCAAGTTACACGGCTAGTCGGGTTCTGCACAGTCGTCCTCGACGGGTGTGGCGTTTCCAACACAGGCAAGGAGAGTGGTCCTTCGGCGACATCGGGCGCTGAGGTCGAGTGAGTTGCCGAGTAGTGGGTCCTTTGCTCTTCTGTGATTGGAAAGTGGTTCGTTTGTAATGGAATCAGTTGCGCTCGAGGAATGCCGGGGAATTCGCCGTCGATTGGTGGCGCTGCCATTACGTACGACGGCTTATGCTTGGAGACCACCGCCTGTCGTTCATGCCAGCTGGTGTTGCCAGTGGTGGCTGCGGTAAGGGTCGCAGGTGACCCGGTGGTCAACAGTGTCACCTCGCCGTCGTGGTTGAGATGCTGGCTTTGAGCGTTGCGTAGGCGTAGTGGAGACGGCGAAGACGCCGGCTCGTATTCTCCTCTCTTCAAAGGCTGCATTAGCGATGGTGCTTGTCGTCCCGGGAACATGGAGAGTGCATCAGAGGTGATGTCATTCTTCGCCTTCCTTAGGGCCACAGAGCCTTGTTCCAAACTGAGATGACTGCGAAGGGCGCTTTGACTTGCGTTAACGCCTTCGTCATTTTTTCCAGAACGATTAGGTGTCTTTCGGTGAAGGGGAATCGAAGAAGCGTCGGGAGTTGAGTAGCTCTGGTCCTTGGTTGCGATTCTGAAGCCGGACTTGCTGCTCAGACTTTGCTGGTGAATCGCTGCGGGCAGCCAGGTAAGCTCCGGTGACAGCGGGGTGCCCGCTTCACTGTCGGGCTTCTCGGGATTCCGGAAAAGCCTTGTAGAAAGGCCTCCGTGAGGATTACCCTGCCCTGCGTGACTCATTGCAGTCAAAGTAGCTTTCTTCTTCTTTGCCTCGCACTCTTGCACGTGACCTCGAGGAATCGGAAACTTCAACTTTGTCAACTAAGTGTCAAGCCTAGCGTCGCCGTTATTCCAATGACGTCCAGCATGCTAGGGTGAAGCCGCTGTTTTGATTAGACACACTTTGTCATTTGTCACTTGTGATCTGCTGGCACCGATATAATTTCGCGAGGCTATACACACTTCCAGGTCGACTTCGCTTTTGTTCGACCAAGACCATAATGATCACCACCGTTCTTGATTGATCCGGTTCCGGAGCGCACTTTACAGTGACTTTCACAATCAATCAATCAATCAATCAATCAATCAATCAATCAATCAATCAATCAATCAATCAATCAATCAATCAATCAATCAATCAATCAATCAATCAATGCCGCTTTAGGTAGTAAGATAAGACAATGACAAAGAAGTGAATTGACAGGACATGCACTTTCGTGAATACTGCGTTCGTTTATCGAAAATAAAACGTTTGAGTGCACTTTGGTTGTCATAGCATTGCTTATCGCCGGTGCCGCAGTACACAAGCTTTTGGTTTTCAATAGGAAATTCACTGGTGGTAGCAGCTCGTGTCTTGTCAGTTCACTTGTTTTCCGTGGTGTTGTCGCACCGCCCATATAAAGCACACTCCTGTGAATCCCCTCCAACCCGGTTTTGTCTTCCTTTGCAATATCGAAGTTGTGTCGTATGCGCATGTTGTATTCGATAACACGCGGGGCGAGTAAGCGGAGACTAAAAATGAACTCGATATTACTGCGTTACGGTGCTCATAGGTGCACTAACGACAGCTTTTTTGTCCGAATAACGAAAAATACAATAAAAATAAAACACCTGCCACGTCCTAGCGTAACATTCAACAAAACACACCACCCATTTCGATTTGTGAAAAGTTGGAACTCAAACGGGCCAGTAACTTCCTGTGAATCAGATGTGTTGCTAATCTGATGTATAAAGGTGTCTCCCACCTGTATGTTTATATTGTTACTATTCCTTCCTACGTGGATCCATACTAGCGTAATGCTAAGGATCCAGATGCTTCTTAACATGGTTTTTGTACGACATTACTTTGTCTAATAAAAATCAAATTCAGATTGAACCTTTCACGCCATTTTGTTCCGCTTCTTGGTGCAAAATTGGCAGAAAGAAATATCACGTGGCTGCCGTAGCCTTCGACGCCAGCAGATAACTGGGCACTGAGTGACGTACATTGGTTACAAAGAGATTCGGTAGGTCTTGCAACTGATTCGGCGACCCGAGATGGGTGTCAAATTGAAACTCTCGATTACATTATATGCGCGGCTGCTGTTCCTTTAACACGGCTTAGGCACGACGCGTTCATGAGGCGCATTTTCCCGCGGAATGCCAGCGAGTGCTGGCGTAGCTCAGTGGTAGAGTAGCCGACTCCGACGCGCTGTAGCCGACTCCGACGCAGCGCGCAGGGTTCGATCCCGGCGGAAACAGTGTTTTTTTTTTCTCATTTCCGGTGATAGCTGCTATGGAAACCGGTGGCGGCGGTGGTGGCGGACACCATCGCCTACCGAAACAGCTGTTGGGATAAGTGCAAAACAGCTTACGCTGTAAAAGAAGTTGTCCTTAGCATTTTGAGCTCAAGTCCGTACTAATGAGCCTTGAATTTCACTGAAGGGCGTTCGTTCAACGCCACTAACTCTCCATGGTGCAAGCATCGTCCCAAGTGAGGATGGATTATTGGTTTAGCCGGTGCGGGCTGCTGAAGGGGTTTAACGTGATTGCCAGGGAGCAGGCTCCGCCAATGAATAACTCGCACAACGCAGTGAGAACTTTCGGCAGGCCCTCGGAGCAGCCAAACAGCCTATATAACCGGGAGTATGGGCAGGCGAAGGCCTACACAGCAGAATGAAAACGCTCATCCAAGATAAATAATAATTGTTTCCTAATTAGAATTGCGTGAAAGAACATATACACAGGGCTAAAAACAATATGCAGCTATTTAAAAGTGCTAAGCCAGATTTACATTCTTACTGTTGCTGAAAGGATTACTAACGGGATATATTGGACTCATCTTGTTGCCTTAAATAGAGTTACGGGATCTCCAATCCCTAGAAAAAATAGGGAAAACTTAAGAGCACCCCAAACAATTTAATATTGAAGCATGCACACCATGTATCGCGCCTGCATGCACGATTGGAGAGGATGACCGTAGGCACTGGAAGCTGCTGAAACACTGTCGGTTCGTCGGCCATCCTGGGGGCAGGTGGGTGACGTCCGCTGCCAAGTTGCGTGCTTGCACCGAGCGCCTCCACAAAAGCAGAGAGAAAAAGACGCAGGAAAACGGCAGTAACACAAGTATAAACTTGCGTGTATGTACATGAGATGTAAATCGTTGTTGTTCCTCGGTGAAATGGCACAACCCACGCTGGCAGATAGGCCATGAATAGGCCTAAGGAGCAGCAAAATGTAGATGCTTGGGATATACTGGCACGTACCCACCCTGGGGGACTGGTCATGAATCGGACAGGTCGAAGTAAAATGTCGAATAAGAGTGCAAAATTTCATACTGGCTAAGTTAGAATTGAAAGATAAGAGATTAGAGCCTGCATGATTTTGTAAATATGAAAATTCTACCAAAACAATACAAATAAAGGCAATTCAAATTCAACTTGGGATACGGAAAAGGAGGCTTGAACAGTTTGTATTCGGAGTTTGAACCTCATTCATCCTAAAAGAAAATCTTGGATGACAGCGCTAATATTCAATCTTTGTCGTCGTTAAATAGCAGTAAAATAGGTTTCTTGCACCCAGCTTCGGTTTCGTTTCCCAGAAGGTAACTGTGTCGTGACGTCACGGTGCATGAGACGGTCACGTGGGAGCAAGCCACCTGTATGTTTTGATACTCGCTGCGATTCGCTCGTTCGCCTCCTATACGCTGCTACTCACTGCGACGTTTGACGCAGCAGCATAACTGACACGCGTGGTGCTTCAAAAGCACCGCGTACGTATCCCGGTGATGTGGGTTCGGTCCGCGTTCGTAGCGAGTTGCCTTTCTCTTACACTCGGATTTCCCTTTCTCCTTATCATTTCGGCGTTTCAATTAAACATGACAATTCCCCTATGTTTTATCTGGCTTCGTTATCTGTCACTTATAGTGGTAAATAAAAATAATCATCGTTATAGTGGCACATATCATCATCATCATCATCATCATCATCATCATCATCATCATCATCATCATCATCAGTCCTGCAGTGGACATAACAGGCTGATGATGTTGATGATAGTGGTAAGACTGCACGACCGATCGTAATGTACTAACCAGTATTAGACTTGCGAAAGGCAGCAGAAGAGACAGCGATGGTCCTATTTGCGTTTTGTTCCCTGCAGTATTGAAACCTACCACCAGCGTGACCTTTAGAAAACTAAAGGTTGCGAAATTTTTTTTCGCCAAGTAAATGCAAATACGGTGTAAAAAATGCTCCACCGGAAGAAAAGGATTTCAGGCATGTCAGGGCCTACAAATAATAAATGACCACTCTTTCTGTCCAATCGAGTCACGGAATAAAACCATCCCACCAGACAGCACTCGTCGTCAGTGTTTTTCTTCCCAACTGGCGTGAGCGTTGAGAAGAAGAAAGTCTGGAAGTTTTTGGTCTGCCATGAATGCATTCATTACAGACAAAGAAACGGAGAAATACAGCTCAGAAGCATCGACTGGCTCTCCTGCGGCTCACCTACTTGGAGACAAAACCGACCTCACTTTCAAAATAACCATGACTTCGATAACGTTCAGATAACCATGACTTCAACAGGTGCCACCGATAAGCCATATGCGACTGTTGGACGTGGGACAGATGGCGCTGTAAGCGCTAGCTGCTCGGGGAATGTTGCCAGCACTCTTGGAACAATGGAGAGATTGGCGAGATAGTTTTTTTGTAAGGTAAGTATTGTATGAGAAAGTCTGCTCTACAGACGTGAAATTGATGGTCGCCATCTTGACGATGTCCGCTGTCTCTTATTGAATGTCGTCTGCTGCCAACCCTCTGCCAAGCTACGCCTGGAAGCCGCCCACAGACGACCAGCTGCTAATGAGTCACTTCTTCGGGCCGATGGCGACGTTTCATAGGCGTGAGTACGCTCACAAGAATCGTAAATTGTGGTAGGTTGGTGCTTGGTTCATAGGTTACGACAGCATGACAAAGCGAAGACAATTAAATATTTAACATTTGCAGGCGTAAGTTAGAATCAGCTAGCGGAAGACAAGGGTAATAGACCTCAGACTCTGCCCAGGCGGCGCTGCGGAAAAATCCGTCGCCAGCCCCCCCATCGCAGCCTTGGTACGAACTGAGTAGTGCAAAAAGAGCTGTCCGCAAGCAAAGGTGCATAGGCCACAATGGACCCTCCTCTTTCGGTTGTGTTGAGACACGGTTTCCTGAAGATCAAGGACCTGCGAAGCTTCTTCCGCCCATCCACGCTTCGGAAATGGAGGAAGCTCAGCAGGGCGAAGTACGTGCGCAATATAAAAGAAGTCTCATGTGTTTTTTCGGCGTGCTGCAACTCGCAAGTACAGAGAGTATCAGGTTTGTTTATAGGCATATCAGGATAAAAATCTAAGCATTTCAATTTGGTTCATATTGAAAATGTCCTGAACACAGGACTTAAGTATCTCCTATACTTTTATGCACTATATCGTAATGTTTTTTTCTCGCATTTACAGGGAGTAAATCCTTCCATAGCCTTTTTCAGGGCAGCAAACAGAAAACGTTTTCCAAGGCAGCAAACAGCGTGCGAACATAACGAAAGTAAGCTTCCTACAGTTCCTGCGCGCCGCGTCTTTCTGTCTCGCAGGAGATGCATCATCATGCAGTACCTTTGAAATTTTCGCAGGCGCTTCAAGCAACACATGCGCACATATAAATGTAAATAAACGTCACATTTTTTTTACACACGTGCGTTACTGCGCGATTACTCATCCAGTGCTCCTACAGCAACTTTATTGCTCACATGTAAAAGACGCAGTCGAGCAGGCTCAGCACATTGCGAAACGTGCTTGTTGTATCGGCGTAGGACATACAAAATACCGAAACTAGAAATGAGCTCGCGATACAACGATGCTCTAGAACAGGATTTTGAATTCACAAACTAACAAAAATATTTGATTAAACTGCCCAGCCAAATCTCTCTGTTCCACTTGTTGATTCAAGCGGAGACGGACGTCTGTTAGGTGGAATATCGATGGCACATACACAGGATGGTTCGCAACGTTGTTTTTTCTTTCTGTTGCCAGCGAAGTGGCGGCTGCATATTCTTGAGTTTTCGCTTGGTTGCCGCTGTCCTCAGTCACGGCTACGAAGCGCAATTACAGCAGAACAACACTATCGCACTTTCTCATGCAAGCCGCTGTGTTGTGGGGAATGCAAGTAATTCGATTGCCCAACACGTTGAACGGCCCGTATCCAGCGCTCTCGCCTTCCCGCTTCATACGATCGCGAGGGAAATCGGTAAAACTGAACGTTGTTATTCAGTCCTTCACGTTCATGGCAACTTACAGAACAACAGTAGCGTCGATTGCGGCGTTTCTTCGTAGCGCGCGGAGCTATCGAGGTTGCTGCAGTTTCCTCCATCAGCCAGCAAGCGCTTGGCAGTTCGGCCGTTCGGCCTCAGAACACATATGCGACGGCGCGCCCGACAAGCGGAGAAATTCATAGTTCTCTGTCTGGGTGTTAAATGCGCAAAACACTCGCAATGTGGACCAAAATCTAATTAAATCGTCGTTTCGCCGTCGCTAGCTGCATAGGCAACTTAGCAAGGGAGTCGGGCTTCGCACTACTTAATTACTGCCCCTTCGCATCGGCAGGTGGCGCTACACGTCTTGCAAAACTCCAGAGTCTGACGTCCATTGGAGATCACCGGGAGAAGCCTTCGTCCTGCGGTGGACATAAAAAATAGGCTAATGATGAGTGCCGTAGGATTTTAGACCATTTTACAGACGTACCGCATGATTGGGACCCGCATAAGCGTCGACGGCTCATAATCATGTTCTTGATGTTCTTTGGGCGCAACTGGCCATCATGTCATTAAATTTAACTCATCATCATCATCATCATGGGGAGCTTGACAGCAACTTTAGACATCAAGTAATCCCATACTTTTTACAGATCTCCAAAACAGAAAAATGAATAATATAACAAACAGAAAAAGCAAACCAATTGCAAAAAAAGAAAAGATAAAATCACCCTCTAAAATCTCTCCTCAGTTTGCCTAGAAAAAGAGAAAATTTGGTTACGCTGCGTCGCTGATGAATATATGTATGCATATACATATATGTATGCATATGTGTGTATGAAAATGTATGCATATTTAGCGCATTGAGGTGTCGTCTCCCTTCTGTCCTTGTTTGCTGGCGCTAAATACGCTTTCAGTTCACCAACGCGCCCAACAAATGGCAATAAATGTATGCCGTTAAACGCCACACGTCTCGAAGTTGTGGCTAACGCGTTCTCTTAAGGAAGGAAATGTCAACGTGTGATATAGCTATAAACCGAGAAAGTTATGAGCACAAAGTACCTCAAGATATCTTCTGGATGCATTTAGCTTTTAAAATTATGGGATTTTACGTGCCAAAACCACTTTCTGATTATGAGGCACGCCGTAGTGGAGGACTACGGAAATTTCTACCACCTGGGGTTCTTTAATGTGCACCGAAATCTAAGTACACGGGTGTTTTCGCAATTTCGCCCCCATCGAAATGCGGCCGCCGTGGCCGGGATTCGATCCCGCGACCTCGTGCTCAGCAGCCCAACACCATAGCCACTGAGCGACCACGGCGGGTATCTTCTGGACACTAAAGCAGTTTTTTTTTGTGTGTGTACATGCTCATTGCAGGCGCAGAACATATAGCAATCTGCTCAGGCTGCGACCACGCTCTGGGCACACTATTTGTACAGTCGGCAGGTGAGCCGTCTGCATTGAATATCACGCGTGCTCTCGTAGTTTCACGTCTTTAACGCGCAGGTGCAGTTACTGCACGAGAGCATCGATCCGGGAGAGATGTGCCTCAGCGATGGAGGCTTCTTTAGGCTCGGTCGACCGCCTATGGTATCGGTAGGTCAGAAACTGCAGTTCATCACCAACGTTACCATGTTCATAGCCGTTATCTCAAGTGAGCTGCAGTTACATAAACAACACCCAGAGGTTTCAAAGTACCTATGTTTGGCTCTGGCCAGTGCAATGGTAAAAAAAAGAAGACATACTCAGCAGCTCCCAATCAATGACTGCGCTAAGCAGCTCTGTTGCAATGTGCTTGTTCATATAACTCAGAAACTCCGGCAAGGGTCTTATATGCGTTCCTTAATGATGGATTTGCTTTAGTAAGCTTTACCACAATACAGGTATGGGTTGCGGTGAGGTCATTTAGCATAAGAAAATAAAATCATTCTGACAAACGGAGGTCCATGGAGAGCTAGCATCAGAGATAACAACGAAGTGGTGGTGCAGGAACTTCACGGTGCCTAAAGGCCAGCGGTATGTCAAGGCTGGAACCAAGTTGGTTGAGGCCGCTGAAGCCTGAGCACGCCGCGCCGACGTATTGGCACACAATGATTGGCTGTCTCTCGGCGAGCCCCCAAACCACGGTGACATCTGTGTTCCAGCTTTGGTACATCCGTTGCCCCATTGGTATCCCGGAGGCGGTGCCAAAGGTTACTAAATTATGATACGTTGTGTACACTTGCGCCAATTGTCACTTACCTTCACCGTAATACTTGTATATGTATATTTTACCACACTGCTGAGCGTATTGCGGTGAAGCCATTACAAAGCGCATATAAGATTCATGTCGCAAGCCTAGTCATACAACCGAATGAATGTTTATATGGCAATCCTCAAGATCGGTATTCATTTGAGACACTGTGTACTATTCCCACCTTGTGCTCCTGCGAGCCGGCAAATTCGCCGTAATCTTTATTTTCGTTCCCAAAGCTTCGCGAGCGTGGCTCTACAGGAGCCGCAAAGTTATAACCAGCCGTACGTTACAAATAACCTTATAACCGTGATGTTACAAAGAACCGCGAAGTTGCAGGGATATCCCGATAACATAGCTCATGATGGCTTAGCGATGCCTTGCGAAAGGCAGCGCTGATAAATATAAACTGGAACATCAAAGGCGCAAATGTCGCAGCCGATTATGAGGACGTGTTTCTCGAAAGCTTGACTGAGCAAAAAAAAAAAAAAAGAAATCTGGTAAAATGTGCATGGCTTCATTACGGCTCGACTTCAACCCCAAGCTCAGCAACGGGCTCACCCGTGAACAGGGCGCACTCGTCCGTCGGGTACAGACTGGAATACTGCTTACACCAACCCAAGAGCACCACCTCCTCGGGCCCTTGCCCGAGGATGCTCCCCCCCCCCCCCGCCCTTGCGACTGTAGCGAGCATTCGAATTCATGCCGTGTCCTCTGGTCCTGGAGACCATACCCTCCTCAACCGCTCTACCCATTCCCATGCTGCGAGTGGCTTGGACTTGTGGTGCATCCATCATTATCATATTCATAATTTATTATACTCTTAAAGGTCCCTTGTGGGGAATTTATACGCTTTCTACCATCTTTGAGGAACGAAAGAAACAACAACGCGCACGCGGAAAACGGAAATTGAGGCAATGACGACACCGCAGCGCTGAACTTACAACTTCATTGGCGCGATATACATACGCAAGTTTACGACATCTTTGTATTTATTAGGCAGTGTATTTATTAGATAGCAGGTAGTCGTGTCGTGTTTGCCTCAGTCCCCGTTCCTCAAAGATGGTGGAAGGCATGTTAAAAATACCCCCCCCTCACACACACACACGCACGCACGCACATATCGGCGGGTGCAAATAATAAATTTGTTCGTAACAGCTACAAGGCATGTAGCCTGCCCACTCTTACCGTAGTTATTCAGACAAGTCTTTAACCCAGAAATGTTCGTATTAGGCAACCACGGAACCAATGTCACAGAAATTAGTTTATTTTCTTTTAAATTCAGCAAATTTCGTCTAATGGTAATGGAAGCTTCTCTGCGTCTTACCAGTTTATGAATCGGAAGGCTGACAGATGAACTTTAGCGTGTGCCGGGAACTGGGTAAACAAGCTTAAGACTTGTACTTTCGTCTTTCATTACAACTGCCTATATTTCTCTCTCATTCTACACTTCCCAGATGACGGGATCCCTCATCACGTACACCTTCATCTTGGCGAAGACTGGCCAGCGCCTCGACCAGCGCCACTAGGATGCCACGTCCGCGACACAATGCATGCACGTTGGAGCCTCAACTGCCAGACACAAAGGAAAAGAGCGGCCGTTGGCAGAAACGACCCAAGAGCTCTACAGTATTCATTGCAGCCCCCCCCCTCTCTCTCATAATGAAAATCTTCAGTACATCGGGCTTATGTATGATATGCTCAAACAGCTGCATCGAGCTGTGTGTACCAAAGACCTAGTACTTCCACTTCAAACCTTGTAGGTGCCGTTTTTGTTTAAAGCCATGGCGTTTTGGACGAATATAATCACTGATAAGATTGTTTATTTCATGACTTGCACAAGCTCACAGCAAGACGACGAGGCGGGTGTTGTTGGCTGTTGTTGGCTGTGGGTGGATATAGTTTAGCAAGACATGCGGGCAAGTGGCCCGTATGGGCATCTCCTTTCAAAAAAAAAATTAGGAAAGTTCGTCACAGTTCAGAAGCGTAGCGCGGTGCAGATAAACAAAACGACGCGTAACCGCGAGGCGGAACAAGACACATACCCGCAGCCTGTGATCCAACTCACTTGTTAGAATCCACTAAAGCTAACCTTTCTTGAACCGTTTCAATTAAGTGTTATGTAAAGAGAGGTATGATGCGTGTAATTCCATTTTATAGGCAATTTATGTAACTGTTTGCCTTCTACTTAAATGCAAACGCAAGTTCAGATGGCATAAGAATTATGGCTCTCCCGTAATCGACAATAAATGCAAGCATGAAATGGCTACCGGCAAAGCAGATTGATTGGAGATTGTACTAGCTACAATTTTAAAATGCTTATAGGGCACGTTCGCAACGGCACAGCCCACCACACCGCACCATACCACAGCACACGAACGCCTGTTTTGCACTGAGCCTCATTGGAAGTGTTGTCTCAGCCAAACAGGAATCCGCGGCCCGCCGGACGCTGCCGGCTTGGTCACGCAGCGTGGCGCCATCTGTCGAGCCGGCGCAAAACCCGCGCCGCGGAACTCGCGTACCGCTGGCGTTGAGCAGGCGACCCTGTATCGGCGCCAAAAGGTGACAAGTGTATGGTGTCCTGCATCTGTCTTTTGAACGTCGCTATTGGAAATGACAAATAAAGTTGCAGCGTATTAGAAGTTACTGTTTGAGCGATATCGCGAAGAAAAATTAGGAGAACTCGAAAGCAATATTTTTGTAACTTGTTTGGGCAGTAGCTAGCGTATGTAATGTGGCCCAGTACAGAAGGATGGGGGCCAGATACTATATTTTCTTAAGTTCTGACTGGTTGCGTGGATGTTCTCGTTTGAGTGCCCGGATAAAGGCTCCGGCTTTTGGCTCAAGGTCACTTGAAAGTCAGCGACGAGGGGAGCTAAAAGCAGTTCATGCTTAATAAGGGACGAGGAAGCAGCGAGTACTTGCAGGCCAAGACATCTTGCGAGTGGTGAAGGAAGCATTGCGAGGCAGAAATGTATGTACATAGAATATGCAGCAGCATTCGCTGAGACACCGAAACCAAACCCAGAGGTAGACCTAAGGAAAGTAGTTCACATGCTACACCTGAGCGACCGTAACGCGATGACATTATCAGGATTATCCCGATTGAAATGCCTGTTGAATCGGATATCTCGCTACAAACCCCATTCAAGCTCCTGCGAGGACACATATTGTCACGTGGTGATGACGTTGAAGAACACAGTAGCAATACTGTGAAAGACAAAACTTTTATTGCGCGAACCTGTGCTCACAAAAACAGGCTACACTTATAGCGCAACGATACCGACAAATACAGTCGGCGATCGTCGAAAATTGATCAACTGGTCAAGCGTGTCGGCTTTTATACATCAATCGTTGAATGTTCCAGACTAATCGCTGGGACCCGCGTGTCTTCCACAAAGTTCTACACTATTCGCGTCGCGCATACATGCAATCAGGGCCGCTATCTTGTACACGTTCGAAAAGCCGACGTTCGATTTCGCCTCGCGCGATTGTCTAGGCTGCGCCGATATCGCGGCCGAGGCCAATCTAGTCCAGTTGCGTGAGGCGAAATCGAACGTCGGCTTTTCTAACGTGTATAAGATAGCGGCTCAGATTACACAAGGTTCGGTGACAGAGCGCGGGAGGAACCATCGATAACATTCCAGAAACTTCCTATACATGCAGACGAGTCCTGCTGTGCGTGATAACATTTGTTAAGCGGTGAAACGTGGTCACCCGAGAAAGATAAACATGTACACGTGTCAATATGGTGCACTGATGTGATGCTCATCCCACAAAGCTACCAGCTTCGACTATACAGCCACCGGGACGGGCCAAGTTATGATTACAGGATTTTCGGGGTCACAAAGTTTACTGTTACACTGCCTCCATGATCGACCCGTTTTACTGGACAGGAAACAGACCTACGAAAGACAGGAAATACGCGAGAAGATGGGGTGGGGGTGGGGGTGGGTAAAGAAACTTTGCTGTAATATTGTCACGATTTGTGAAGAACCAGTCACGGCACACCATGAGTCACGAACCTAACTTTTTAGTGGGCGAACTTGTGTCTAGCAACAAGTAACACCGAGAGCATAACGATAGTGGCGAGCGTATACAATCGTCAGACGTCAAAATCTGATATGCGTCGGCAGTTTATACGTGATTCATCGTGCATTCCAGCGTAACCGATGGTGCTCGTGGATGTTACAGAATGTGCATCACCATTCCTGTCGCGCATGCAGTTTGATTAGACAAGGAGCCTTCGCTAACAATTGGCGACAACATTAGAGAACGTTCCAATACACGAAGGCGCGTCTTGTGCTGAGCGATAACTTTATAACCGTTTGTTAGCCAGTGGTAAACAGTCATCGGGAAAAGATAAACAATCTAAGTGCGTGAAAATTTTGCCTGAGGAAACTCAATAAGTGTGCGTTAAGCAGTTTATTGAGAAGCGCATGGCGTGCCGGCTAACTACAAGGTCTTCTTTTAAGAAGCCGCGCCATGTTTGTTGTTTCTGAGCGAGACTGCTCTTCAGGGTGCAGTGGATGCGACGTTCTCGTTTGTTTGTTGGGTCAAACTTTGCCCTGTCTGAGTTAAGATGACCGTGTAGGTGATGACGGCGCCCATCATCTGAAAAATTTCGAAAGAAAGGAAGAGAGACAGAAATATATAGAAAGAAAGAGATAGAGAGGGAAAGAAGGTTTTACAAACATGAACTAACGGCACGAGAGAACCGATATGGTTGGGCAACTCCGATTGCGCGCATTGGGGTTTAACAGCACGACATACTGCAGGACACGGGACAGCTGTTGTCTTGTGTAATCCACTGATCTGCTTCTGTCGCGCTGTTTAGAATCGTAGAACAGCGCGAGGACGGTCGGAACACAGGATGCCAAAAAAAAAGTTTCGTCGGCTATTTTCTCAGTACACAAATGTGGCAGAGCCTTGAATAAGTGTTGACGATGTTTTGTAAATATTAGGTGTTTGAAAAGGTGGCAGCGCTAAAAAGGAAGACACAAAGGAAAACGACAGGGACGAGATCTGATCTCCCAACAACATGATTCTGACAGTAGCTACCTCCTGCCTACGCACAGCGTTGGTAGAATGTAGTTGTGATGCCTTACATTCACACGCTATCGCAGTCTGAAAAAGGTGGCCTAGCGTTACGACGTGCAAGTCGTGTTCTCTGCCCCCTACAAGCTGTCAAATCTTTGCAGGTTGACCGACCCGGCGGAAACCCAGCAGCGTTCCTGCGGCATAAATCACAGGTGGTCTTTTGTTGAACGCGCATAAAGAGAGAGAGAGAGAGAGAAATAAGCTTTTATTGAGCTCTTAGTAAAGGTTGGTGCGCGCTGGCATCAGACGAGGTGGAACCTTCTTCTCGGGTCCCATATGCGTCCAGCAGTTCCTGGCCCCTAGCTGCCAGCGTGAGCTGGGTCGGTAGGTCGGGGCTGGACAACAAGGTCTCTCATCGTTCGGGGGGGGGGGGGGGTTCGGGCTCCGGAGGGTAGGAGTCTAGGAAATTCCTTTAAGGTGCGGAAAAGTGTACGTTGTCCAAACTGGGAGATGTGTTAACGATAGGTTGAGGGAGCGCGCGAACAACGCTAAACATGCGCGAGAAGCAAAATATTTTGAAGGTTTGCTGGCAATTCATTGTCTGACTTGCAAGGACAGTTCGCCCAACCTTGAAAACGCTTCCGTTATCAAGAGGAGTAAAACGCGTCTGGCACGGGACATCGCAGAATCTGAACCGATCTCTATACTTGGGGAGGGATGTATCGGCACTGCCTCCATTACCCTGGCAGACAAAGAGCTGGCATACTTACGCATGCGCAGATGATAACCGCTGGCTCGGACAGCACATATATTTTAGTGAACCATCCAAAATCATGTTGTTAGAAGTTGTGCCGTCCTGTCTCCGTTCGTCTCTTTCTTTTTAGCGCTGCCGCCTTTTCAAATATGTACCAACAAATCCAATTTGACGCATTAATTATTTGTTTCTATGTAAATATTTCTGCACAACAAAGCTTTTGTTGTCTTTGCCTGTTTGCAAACGCATTAAAGTTTGCAGTATACTGGAGACGCCGACAGCAGCAGAAGCTCTCGTAACGTTACTTGTAGCGTGCACATATATGATTTACTCGAGAGGACGCACTAACGGAGCAAACCCGTGGCAGAGAACTTAAAATGAGACAGCTGGTTCTTGTCTGCTTTAGTGTGGCCAAAGAACCCACAGGGACACTGAACCATCACTGTACGTTTAATAATTGACTTGATCAGCAAATGCAATTTCAACTTCAAGGTGGCGCCCAATTCGCACTGCAATCTTCATGCCTCCCCCCCTCACTTTGATTGTGCCGCTTGAGGCTTGCTGTGGCATTCACAGAGACCAACTGATTTCGCATTAGGATCGGCGACACATCTTCATGCGACAGTTCTGGGTGTGGGATGTATCGAACATCTCCTCGTCATCTGTCTCTTCTACACCGACCACTGCCTTTTACTGCACACCACGTCATAGCACCTAGGGAGGTATTCTGGTATTCTGTAGGGAGTCCATCTAGTGGACATGTCCGTTTCGTCTGTCGTTGAAGTTCTGATTGGCTGCGCTGGGTTGCGCATCCGCGACAGCGAGGCGCCACAGCCAATCAGCACTTCAGCAGCAGACGAAATGGACATGCCCACTAGGTGGACACTCACAGAATACCTCCCCAGGACTTGAGATCGCTTACGGGTGACAAACGTACTTGGATCGCGGCCACATGAGCCGCAAGACCAGAAAACGATACGTGCATTACTGCGGCTGCTGAAGTCGACATGCCTCAGTGAGCGACTATAGTTTTGACGGGCATCTCCGTGCGAAGCGAAACCCTCAGTGTTTTGTCTTTGTTTCTCGCAATCCCTTAACCATCTTCTCCTAATTTATATGCTAGCAAACCAGTCGGGGATCTGGTAGACCTTAAGTTTCCTTTTTTTTAAATGTCTCTCTCTCTCTCCCGCCCCTCTTTTCAAAACAGCCACACTGATTCTAAGTGCTTTGGCTTACCGAAATTATGAGAGGTTTACCAAGCCGAAAGAAGGCCGCGCCACTGAGGCACATCTCGTCCGGATCGATGCTGTCTTGCAAGAAGAGTACCTGCAAGAAGCATGCGTATACTATGTTCCAAAAGTTTCCAGGCGAAAATGCTCGAGCAGAGTTCCCGCATATCACTATGTGACTGCGCTGCGCTCGACAGAGGTGGGGTGTGGGTGGCGTACAGGTAGGGAACACAGGGTGAAATATAATTGCATATTGAGGCGATAATGGTATTTCAACATCGGTGGTTCCATAACACGAACCACGGATCTTAAGGACCGGTAATACACGCACGTAGAAAGTAAAACAAGCCACAACGCCATTTTAAAGGGGATGTTGATAAGATCCATCCATTGACCACATGGTTTTGATACGTAGTGCCTATTCTGGACACTGAAATTCTGCCATATTGTCAAATTCTGCAAAGGCCGCATTTCGAACCAATATTAGTGGCCCAGAGGGCTGTTACGACCTCTTTAGTTGGCTCAAAGTGCTTGCATTACAAAATTGAACATTATGGCGGAATTTCCCAATGTGAACAGCACCCCCGGGCGTGTAGAGGAGTGTCCTGGATACATGGCCGCTTCTCGACAAAGGGACTACTTTGAGGCCTGCTAGTTAGAAAACACGAATGACCCCTTTTCCTTGGCTGTATCTTAGGAACTTGAAAAACTGATATCAGGCATCAGCCCCACCAGCTCCGTAAATTTCCGACAGTTATAAGCGGACTTCGCGTAATCGGTTATGCGCTGCAGGAATAACACGCACTCACCTGCACTGCACGTCTAAGAATTAAAACTACGGGGTTTCACGTCCCAAAGCAACCGACGGGCTCTGTCAGACGCCGTAGTGCAGGGGCTCCGTAATTATTGCAACCACGTGTAGGTTCTGTAACGTGCGCGGGAATCAAAGCACACGAGCGTTTTCGCAGTCGGCCACCACCGGAATGTGATTTCCGCTGTTACGAATCGAACTCGCGATGCCGGGCTCAGCAGCAGAGCGCAAGCGGCACTGCACCTCGTCGGTGGCGGCACTCCACGTATCGCTCCTCCCGCAACGATACAATGCGAGACCCATCAAGTCATCGCTCGGACATGTCACGCTGAGCGCAACGTTCCGGTGGCGATGTTTATAGTCGCATTGTTGGCTGCTTTGCTGATACGTGCCCTAGATTTCCTATGGCGTTGACAACGCGTTATAGGCGAAGCCGTGGCCGCGTACATCTGTTCTCAATTCGGGTTCTGGAAACCCTGCTAGTCTCTACAGCCTGAAATCAGCCCAGCGCCAGTAACATCAGCATTGCCACAGGGCAGTATATGTGAGAAATGAGACTGAGCCTTTGTTTGAGCAGTTGACGACAGATGATACAGTACGTCGCCCTGAATAAGAAGGCTTGACCTGCAGCAGATTTAGTATGCAGAAGTCTCACCTGCTTGCTGTACGAATCATCGGCATCTAGCATGGCCGCAACCTTGGCAGATTCCTTTATGTCGTTAGCCTAGAATGAATAAAGGAATTATTAATTCATATATTTATAAGTTCCGATTTTATGTACAACTTGAGCACTTCATCTGAGTCTTTAGCATGACCGCTGGTCCCTGGCTTATGCTACGCTTACACAAGTACTAACTCGAGGGTATCGAAATTCTTTAGTACAGAATATAAATTAGATACAGATAAAAATCAACATGAAATTGAATAACATAACAGTGAACGTTGCGAAATAAAAGTGTCGTTCCATGATGTGGAACACTGCATATTTTTTTCAGGCCGACTTGCATGGATGATGTGAAAGACAATGAACACACAAGAAGACCTCTTTTCTGGAAATTCGCTGCCAATATTGGCTCGTAAAACAAACTCCAAATAATTGAACATTAGAGCTTGTAGCAGCATCTGCAAAACATGTCATGCCAGTCCGGAAGACTGAATAACAAAGATCTCCTTGAAACGGCCTAGCTAGTGCATAATTTTGTGACTTTTAATTATGACGGAGGAATAGCTCCAGTATGAATTTTTCGTCAGATTTATGCTTGAAGTGAATTAAAGGGCTACATTCAGCTGTCCGGCGATCGTAATTGTATTATGACAATTTTAGATGAGAATGGTATATTATTCAAATAAGGCAATCCGAAAACCTGTGCAATGTATTCTATGAACTCTCTATTAAAAAGCTGACGAGTTTCACAATATACATATGCCCAGCGTTTCCATATGATTACGTGGATCGCGTTTTATGTTCAATTTCACATGATCATGGGCGCTGCGGGTCACGTGTTTTCTCGTTTTTATTAAAGCAGAAATATTTGCTGTACACCCCCTTAATACCTTAAAGACCCCTTGATATGAGTATTAGATAAAAAATGCACCGAAACACTTAAATGGTAATGTTAGCCTGCAACTGAAAATACATAATTATGTTTAACAAATCGAAGCATTCCGGATAGTTAATTTTCAGCATACGGAGATAGCATCACCGGAAGTACACTTGGGATATTACGGGCTTAAGCGTCGCCGGCGATCGCGGCAAATGAACAACTCACTTCGTCACGCAAGGACTGGCTGATGAAGGCGAGCTCGTAGAATCTCGTCGCGCTGTGTATTGCCAGGAGGGACATCAGGAGCGCGGCAATGCCGTGGCCGCCCGAATTGATGAGTTGATGTAGAGCGGCGCATTTCGCGAGCAGCGTAGTCACCGCACTGAAGGCGAGTGCCACGCCCCAGATGTCGTTGATGGATGTCTTAAGCTCTCTTATGCGGGTTAGGTTGACACGTACCGATTCGACCATCCGCGAGGGCGACGGTTTGGGACCGGTCGTCTCCATCTCGGCGACAGTCCCGGAAGAGGCGATGGCGTCCTCGCGGCAGCTCTCCTCGAAGACTGCCCTCTGGTCGCGTGCGTACAGTGCGAGAACCTCGCAGGTGGAGCTCAGCGTGAGGTACACGATCCACTCGTAGAACATGCTCACCGCCAGCGACGCCACGCCAACGGCCTTGCTGAACGCGCTCCACTGAGATCGAATTCCTCGAGGCCCGTAATACACCGCTAATATGGTGCCGTACGCCGTGACGACAGCCGTAAGACTGACGGTCCTGATTAGCCAGATGCGACAGCGTGGCCTCCGAGATCCGTGCGCCGTCGGGGACCGAAATTTCGCGGACTTCTCGTACCTTGCGCAGTTGCGGAAGAACTCCAGCAGACGCCTGGTGCCGAGAGCCATGGAGGCGATGTTGATGAAGACGTTCGTCACCACGGACATCTGTAGAAATGCCGCGACGGACTGGACGAACTCGCCGGTCATGATACCATATACGGCTGCTGCTATATACTCGATTTCTATATAGGCCATCGACGAAAACCACGCCAGAGAATAGATACTGTAAGATGTCCACCACGCTACACGGGCCCTGGGGTAGGCCTCTTCGGTGAGGCCCCGTACGAAGAAGCACCCGAAGAAGCGCAACAAGCGGCGGTACGGCTTGAAGTTTCTTATCATGAAACAGTCAGTTGCTTCCTTCAGGTGCGACGCCACTTGTCGGTGAGAAGTGGAGAGGGTGAAGCGGTTCTCGACCGTCGTGCCACAGCAGCCTGCAATGTCATCCGAGTGTTTAGACAAAAGGCAAAGCTCGAAAGACTTTCTTTGCATATTTCATACCCTGGTCCACAGACGTAAAGGTCAGTGTTAAGAAAATTAGCTATTCGAAATTGCGTCAAATAATGAAGTTTTATGAGATGAAACATTGGCATTCACTTGAACACAGTGCGGTTCTACAAAGAGATATCGAACGGGCTCCTCGAAAAGAAAACTTCGCAGTTGAGAAAAAAAAAACAGAATGCGGAAATTTGAAAAAAATAATTATTTGCAGAGACATGCTAGCTTAAGGCGAGTGTTAGTTTTCCTTCTCATAAACAGTTCTACACACAAAGAACTAAGTTCGCAGTCAGCAGCTCCCTCCAATTGTAATTTCACCGAACAGACTTTTCTCACCGTAAAGTACGTTACACCAGCAAGAAAAGAAAGTTACGTTAACTTCGAAGTTAGAGGTGGATCTGTATACCTCTGCTGTATGTTACTTAGTGAAGGACGAGGATATAAAAATGCAGCCTTCAGTAAACGTTGCCGTGCTAATAATGTGCACCGACGCCGATCTTTATCAAGCCCAGCTCGTCAACGGCATCACAAGTGCTTAGCATCGAAATGGTGACGGTCTTTACGTCGATCTCACAGTTGAGGAATACTGTTTACAAGAACATAAACGAGTCACTTGACTCAATAAATTGCAGTTAGCATGTTCTAGAAGAATCGGTTTAACGTGTACCGAACTGCGCTGAGGTGGTTGCTTTTCACTGAGACGTTGCGGCGCAGATCTGGTAGTCGTTGCTCATAAACTGACATTGCCAGCACAACGCGATGAGGGGGCAAGACATTATAGGATGTATCAAGAATGTCTGATCGGTGAAATCGATGGCTCAAGTAAGTTCAGGTCTCAGGGTAACCATCCCTGAACAGAGACCATCCAACCCGATTCCAGAATTTTTGTTCGTACTATACGAACATCCATATATTCCTCATTGCGGGGAGTCAAGGTACACTGACTTTGGTTTCGAGCAGAGGAGGTGGTGTTTTCACCTTTCGCTGAATGCATGCACTTATAAGTAATATTGGAAGAACTTCAGCTGAATATACTTTTGGCTTAGTTTGTTTGACACTGCTACTAGAGTGCTCAATTGAGAAATGGACTGATGAACAATGTAGATAGACGTGCACGAAGCGCGTCATCGAGATCCGTTCTATATTTTAATGGCACGGTCTCAATCGAGAACTTGCCAACTTCGAGTGGCACCGGCTGCTTTTCTTCGCCTGATAGAAATAAGGAAATCACAAAGAGCTCCGATAAAACGCAAAATGCATCGAAAGAGCAAGGACAGATACAAAGTTTCGTACACTTGTACGGAAACTCACAAACGATAGTACAGGAACACGCAAAGACATATACAAACGTATAAACATGCAGTTCCGTAAGTAAAAAAAAAACTAACTGTTATTGTCTGAGAACACGCACGCAAGTTTACAGTATCGTAGACCGGGAGCAATGCAAGTACACGTTTACACTACGTGCTACGTAAATAAAGAACATTAATGTAAGAAACGCAAACGTGTACGAGGGACAAATAATCAGTATTGAAACTTTAGTCGTGCCTTCTTTGTGTGTCCGTCTCAAGAGTATCATGAATCCTACTGGAGAACTTCGTTTTCTTTAACCAACCGTATTGTGGGTTTCTGTGAAACAATTCGTGAAGAGTTGCTCAATGCTTTAAAATGGCATTTGACATGATGGCAATGACTTATGATAAATGAGACAAATGACAATGTGACAAATGACAATGACATGACAAAGGCCGGAAACGGCAACGTACGTGGTAGTACTCACTTTTCAACAGCACTGCTATTCGACCGTAGAAGTGCTCCATAGGTTAGATTTTCTGCCGGCGTTTTCTGACGTCGGTCCGTGATGCAGACCAGTGGACTCTAGGTGACGGTAAAATCGGCAACAATGCGCCCCATAACTACAGGAACTGCCTAATAGTCACGTGTGCGCTAGTATATTCTGAATCTTTGAGGTCTCGGCTGCACCGGCCTCACGAACTTTGCCGGTAACCTTATGCTTGGCTTATACCTACCTGTAGCCTCGTCCAACCAATGGCGAAATTGCGAGACACGCACGTGATCGCATCGTGCCAGCACGATGGAGACGGGAAAGAAAAAGTGCCAGTGAGCGAGCCGATTTCCCTCACACATTGTCTTCTCGTACTGCTCGAGGCTTGAGATTTGAACGACAAAGAGTAAGTCCACCGATCACATAACGACATAGGTCTACCGACATTTCCCAGTGCAAGACCTGAACGCAAGCGCTTGCAGGAAGGTCTCTTGGGTCTCTTGGATGCATGAAAATTTCGCAGCCATCCAGACTATCAACTTACAGTCACTACTAAATTTGAGCGTAGTAATCGGTAGCGCACTGGTCCCGACACCTGAGCCCATAGGTTTCGGTACGCAGAAGAGTTGTCTACAGAGTTCATAAACGCATAAAATGGGAAGCCCAAAATTAAACTGTTGCAGACGATATAAGATCATCACTAGGCGCCAAATCATGTTCTGCAAAGCTTACAAACAGGAACTATCTTAGGAGTGCGGTTGTTTCTTTATATGCGCTTATGTATTAAGCATTTGTTATTTATTATATGTATATATTTTTTGTTGGTTTTCTGTTTTTCGTTATTTAGATTATGTGCATTAATACTACTACGTCGTTCGTATGCTGCGTGTTGGAGTGTAAGCCTCAGAGAATGTCTTAACAGCGCATTTTCACAATTTTGCTGGGTCCCGTGAGCTGTAGTCCTTTTTCTATTTGAATACACTTAACAATAATAAAACAAAATATCAAGAGAACTTCGATAAGACTCAACCAGAAGAAGCTCCCCCTGTTAACGTATACTTACACCGATGAAAGGTGACGTTGGCGCAGGCTTAATTGCTCCTTTTCCAATAAACAAAAATACAGTACGACGAAGTTAGGCGCTCGCCTTTCTTCAACAGAATGTTATGGATATCAGTGCTTGGTGTGGCCGTGACTATGGAAACGGCGGCGCGTTGCAGATGACAGCGTTTTTTTTTTAATTTGACTGTGTTTATGACTTGCGATCTGCTCGAACGTGCACGAAGAACTCGCGCTCAATGTGAGGGAAGAGCGGTGAGCAGACCTCCCGTTTGGCATCCCCAGCTGCTTGAGCGTGAAAGGTGTGTCTGCCGATCTAAGACGTCACTAGAAAAGTGAAATCAGAGGCATCGTCTGTCGTTGATCCGTGCGCGAAGCGACAATCGCGTGACTCCACGGTGGAGAAGAGGCTCATCATTTATTCACAGATATCTCTCGCTCGTGAGACCTCGATTTGAACACATCGCTAGAAAAGAAGAAATAAACATGGAAACTGCAAACAATCCATAAATTTCATGCTATAATAGAACCGTAGTTTTTGAATGTGTCCCAGAATTATAGCCTGAATGCCTTTAGGAGCAATTTAGAAAAAAATAAACGTAGGGCATTAAGGTCAAGAGCTAACCAAAAGTGATTGAGAAATATGGCGCTATAGCTCACAAGAGTTTTTTTTCTTTCTCGAAGCTGGTGCCTATCTCTATAACAGGCAAAAGTGATCACTGCGCCTACCAAGCAATAAGAGCGATAAAATTGGACAAAATTTTGAACGACAATTTTGGCGCATTGCAAGCTTGAAAATTTGGCCCAAATTTATGCCACACGTGCATCAATACACTTAGAAATACTATATTCTTTTTAGTGGACACGAAAATCGTTGCAGTGAGCCCAACACACTTTGCGCCTCTAATAATCTAACTTTGTAATCAGTTTACATTTACGATTTTCACAGCCGTGGAACGCACCTAGCTCACAACTGTAATCACTGAAGTGCGCAGCATGTAGCCTTACAGCTCAATTTGAATATCCGGCTAATTATCCTGCTTTCGACCACCCTGCATACTTACGCAACAAATCGAATCAGTGCTTAATCTATCTGTGCCGTTTCTTATCTCTTTGTGTTTTAACTTTGCTCCTTGCTGGTGTGTCACCACATCCAGTAGTTATTCTACTTACTGAATACCTGGGTCCTGCCTAAATAAGCTACCGACCATGGCAGGAATGTACCCCGCCCCGCAAAAAAGAAAGCGGCGTCGCGGCCTGCTCGGTGCTCATCACGGTTTATGTCAACGGCTCTTAAATTCGTTGCTTTAGCTAGTGTCCAAATATTCAAGTTTACTGCAAGCACTGTCCTTTCAATTTCGGGTTCCGCCTTTCCACCACTGGCGCCTTGCACACCCCTCCTATCGTATGGGAATGGCCGAGAGCCCGGTGTGCGACTCCTGCGGGTGCGAGGAAACCGTCGAGCACCCATTGTGTACCTGCCTTCGCTACGATGTACAACGCCTCTCGCTGCGGGCAACCTTAAACCGACTGGACTCAAGGCCGTTCTCCGAGTTAAAGATACTCGGACCGTGGCCAAACCCGACACTGGCACGAAAGGCGATTCGTGCACTAGTACAATACTTGAAGTGCACCGAAGAGATCCTTTATAGTGTCCCTGTGCATCCTCTCACACTCACTCAGTGCTTACTCTCTCCAGGCTTTTCTCTTTTTATTCCCCTTTCGCCCATCCCTAGTGTAGGGTAGCAAACCGGGTGATCTTCTGATTGACCTCCCTGGCTTTCCTGTCCTTGCTTTCTCTCTCTCTCTCTCTCTCTTGCACACTGCGATCGGCGCGTCCGCGGGAACTTGCCTGATTTTTCTTGACAAGTTTTGCTGTTCACGTCGCGATCCCTGCACCCCGTCCACGATGCAGGCCAGTTACTCCCCACAATAATATCACTACGTTCCGCTCCTGCACTGTGTCCCACACGTGTTCCTTGGTCTTCATCATCACTGCCCCGATCGGTTTTCCCTGAAACACGCTAATCTGGACTTGCTAGCCTGCACCAGCTCTATCCCTTATAACCGGTTCCACGCTACGCATCTTCGCACGCCCAACAGAGGCAACTAGGCGCCGTTTCTCTCTTTCGCCCTCGGAACCTGTGCTCGAAGCCTCGATGCCCACCCCTTGAAGCCCTAATAATTTACTATTGCTACCAATGCTTCACTTCGCAGGTGATGCTGCCACTTTTTTATTAGGATATTTGTTAACCTCATGCTGCGTTTTTATTCACTTGGCATTCGTTGTCCTATACTCATGGAGACGGCTAGTTATCTAAGCTCCGCAATAAATTACTTTCGTAACTTCCTTTAATTCTGTTTATCTAAAGTTGAATGCGAAATACACCTGTTTCCTGTGTAATTCAAAGCACCGTATCCCTGTCTCGTGACGTTACTGGCACTATAATTTGTTCCATCACTGCTTGAACGTTGCTTGCTTGTCAAACTTTTTTGTTATCCTATCGCACAAGCTACAGTTGCTGGGAAAGAATAGAAAAAACTATTAAGCTGTGCTCTTAGATTACGTTCTTCCTGTGGGTTGAGGCTTGGGAAGGAGGAATTTATGCACAAACCAAAAACGGATGACGACGTGGCCTCAATACTGCCTTACCAGTTTCCCGTGACGTCATAAATTTTGACATCTGGTCGGGGCTTGTTATGTAGTTATTATAAAAAAATTAGAGATTGTACTGCGTTCCTCAGCACGTCAAGGCTAGAGATGCATGGGGAACTTTGGTATTTTCTAAATGAAAAGTCACAGTAGTGACGCAAATGAAATATATTTATGTCGTCATACAGACGCGATAGAGGGGGGGGGGGAGGCGCAGTCCGGTTGCGTAATTAAGAAACGGAACTTGGCCCAATATTTTCGACGCTAACAATAAACTCTCTTGAAGTGGACAAGGGTCAGAGAAATGTTAATAGATTTTTTAAAGAATACCTTAAAAACAAAATTAGGATGTGTCATTACAGTTACCCTAACAGTACTATAATATGACGCAATGAACTCACTGGGGTAGCTTATTGGCTATGGCATTCCACCGCTGAGCTCGAGGTCACGGGTTCGACCCTCCGACCACGACGGTCACATTTGGACAGGCGTGAAATGCAAAAAAGCGCTCGTGTACTTCAACATATAGGTGCACGGTAAAATGCCCCATGTGGTCAAAATTAATCTGGATCCTTTCCCCCCTCCCCTACGGCGTGCTTCGTAATTTTTATGCGGTTCTGACACGTAAAACGCCAGATCTATTTAAAAAAATTTATCACAGAAGACAAAAGTGCAATGGCACTGAGCAATATGTGGTTACTGCAATTGGCGCATCTAGCACACAGCCGGCGTGAAGCGACAACCACCTGTTTCGTTCACAGAGGTACAAAGCCAAATGTATCATGTACGACTACGGTGCCGATAGAAACCGAAAGCGGTACAGCCACATGGCTACACTTCTCAATGAACCCTCCCCCCTCTCTCTCCACACACAAAGACTCGTTTTTCTTTTTCTTCAAGTCAACGTACCAAACAAGGTCATTCTGAAAAAGTGACGGCAAGTGCTCTTCACATACACTAACAAAAAAGAGAAAGGAAAAAAAGAAAACAATCATTCTATGAAATACGAAGAAACGCCGAAAGTTTTGAAAATGAAGTAGAGATGGAATTAGGGATATGAGACGGATGTCCCAACGATTATGTCCAAGAGGCAGCAAGGAGTCTGAGATATACAGGAGGATATATGAGAAAGAAAAGGTGAGAACATTTAGGCTGCACTGTGCATCATACAAAGTCCCGAAGAGATAAAGAGGTCCAGCTGCTTACAATGTCATTCGCAATGTACAAATAAATGAAGAATTTATTCATTTATTTCGGATAAGGTTTACAGAAATAACTATACTTAGTTTCTGCAGAATGAGAAGTTGCTCGGGATTCCAGAAATGGTATTGTAATAATTGCTTGTCTCAGGACAGCTCTACTATGCTGGCGTGTTTTGGTAAAGCAAAGACAGCAGCAGGGCTGGGCAACGGTACCTTGCAAATGTATCATGATACGATACAAGATACTCGGGCAACAAGTGTTTGAGATACAGATACAAGATACTACTGCAATTATTGTATCCGATACGATACTGACCATTTGTATCTTAAGATACTTCGGTACATTCCCAAATTTCTTATTATAGATATATATAATGTAGCAGCAAACGAGTATGCATAAAAATGTTTGCGTAGAAATTTCTTAACTCCCTTTCCTCAAGCAATTAATATCTAGTGAGGAGCAGTGGGAGGCTGCCTTGCGCAGCTCGAGGCCTGACCTTCAGGAGGCCATCCTGGAGTGGGCTGAGAGGATAGAGGAGCCCTAGTTCAAGTAGTTTTTCTCCACCCAGCCTCTATTCCGTTGTCCACTTCCTTTTAGTGAGGGATAAATCAAGTTTTTCGTCGTCATCAACTCCGATCAACATCGTTTGATTTGAATGAAATGTCTATTAGCTCTTCATCAGTTTTGTTTTTCTTGCTCAAAGTATATCTTGATTACGAAACAACGTGTGAAGGCCACTAGACGCAAGGCAACCCCATTCTTACATTCTTCAGGCTTCGCAACAAAGCACTACTCAGGAGAAACTTTGATAACGAAACTATAGCGGCATCAGAATTTGCGCGAAAGACGACGCACGCATTGGCGTACGCAGCACAGTACGGTGGCTATGAGCAAGTGTCGTGGCAGCGACGCAACTGAAGATTAAAAAAAATCAAGAAAACAGAAGGTCGGCTGCGCACAGAAGTTCGCGCGCTTGTTTTTGTCGAGACGGCGCGAGCGCCACCACGTGACTCTGTTCCACCAATAGGGATGCGCAGACCCCATCGCCTGCCCTGGCTGGAGGGCTCTGGCGGAAAGATAAAAGAAGGTCGATGACTTTAGTTTTATTCAGGTGGCTTAGTGGCAGCAGTATTGGCTTGAGAAGCGGAGTTGAGCGAATATTTATTAAGTGGGCCGAGATGGGGGGCAAAGGAGAGATCTTTTGGGAACGGGGAGAATAATAATAATACAGAGATCGTGCTTAGGTTACGTTCATGTCTGTCGTGGAGTGTTACATTGACGCAGTCTATGAGAGGATAGAGGCCTCTATTACGTTGATAACGCTGAGTATAGCCAGAAACGCGCACCATCAGACGTATTTTTGAACGTGTGAAGTGAATGAAGGCGTCAAGTATGATTTACCCGAAAGCATCACGGCTCCCAAGCTACGTGAGTTCGCCGCCCAAAAGGCTGGGAAGACGCTGCAGGAGATTGATGTTCAAGCATCAGTGAAGACAAGAATGAAGCACTCCGAATTTCAAGAACACATCATGACGCCGCTAGTGCAGCTGACGGCGAGAACTTCACCGAGCAAGACCGACTTTTCTATGGACTCGTGTCTGCTAGAAATGCTTCGCCTGCAGCAGCAACACGCCGAGCCACAGCAGCAACTCATGGAAAATCTTCTGTTATTCAAGCCATACAACGACAAAACAAGCAGATGGTAAAGCCAGACTTCTTTGATGGAGAGATCAAGCCCAGAAATTTGCATCCAGCTGTACGAACAAGCGTGTGAGGAGAACTCCTGGGACGAACCCTGCGATTACATCAGGAACATCCGTCAGTTTCTCAGCGGACTTGCCAAGAAGTTGTATGACATCCATTACGATGGACATATGGCGGATACATGGAAGTAGTGGAGAACGAGGTTTTTGGCAGCTTTTGACGAAAACCCGGTTGAAAGGTGGGACCGAGCGATATTTTAAAATATCGCTCAGGAAAGCCCCTAGAATATTTTTAGGAGAAAAGGCGGTTTCTTCACATGGCAAATGCAGAACTACCGGAGTCCGCAGTAGCGCCACTGATTTTTCATGGCTTACCCAAGGAACTTCAGAGGCAGGTGCAAGTAAGGTAGCCTAAATCTATAGAAGAACTGCTGGGATGCTTCAGAAACATCTGCACCGATTTTACACCACAAATTGTGCGGCGGACAGATCAGACTTTCGAAAGGGCTCCATGGAGGTCTCGCGAGCCCGAAAATCCTCACGGCCGAAATCGAGTCGTCAACTTAACGTCTCCTAACAGCAATGCCGTAGAACCAGTAGCGTCTTATTGAGAGGAAGCGCAACGAAAATCTAATAAAATAGGGTGTCCAGCCCCACCTGACGACAAAAATTGAAGACTTATTCTAACCTCCCTTAGCCTTGTCTATATTCAACTCAATATAAATGGAGACGGTGTTGATGCATTGGCTGATAGTGGTGCATCTGTATCTGTTATAAATGAGGCTCTTGTTAAAAGTGACGAAATATTTAGAGGAAGACCGGTGCAGGTATATGATTAATGGGCGAAAGCAAACGTCTCTTATCAAGGCCGGAGGGCTAATATCGACGCCCTTGTCGTGAAGGGATGTGACTATAGATTCTTACTTTCGAGATCAGATATGAAGACACAGAAGTTAAAGCTTTATTGGAATGATGAAGTAACTGTGGCGCAAGAGACGTACGCGTCCTTGAACGACGCGGACCGCCTTGTTAAGTGTTAAAAAGACGTTCGTGAAAAAGTCCCCTGAACTTATCTGTCTTGGCAACTATCCACCGGCTACAACAAAATTTACACAGTTCCCTTTAAGCTGACAGATGTTACGCCGGTCAGAAAAAAGCCGTACAGTATGTCACGCGAAAAGAAACTTTGGTTAAAAAATGAGATCGAAAATATATTAGATGTGGGAATAATACGGCCATCGGCGTCGACGTTCGCCTCGCCTACTACTCTGGCTCCGAAAGAAGACGGATCTCTGCAACTGTGTGCGGATTACCGGATCTTGACTAGCCAAAAGGACATTTTTCCTTTTCCAATGCCAATGATCGACGATATACTTGAAGAAACCGGAGGCTGCAAAATATTTTCCCGTGTAGACCTTTGCAAAGGAATTTGACAGATTCTGCTTGAACATTACTATAAAAAGTACACGGCCTTTGTCACTCCATTTGACGTGTGCGAATATTATCACTTTCATTTTGGATTAGAAAACAGTGCCGCATGCTTCCAAAAGATGGTGAATAGTGTTCTCAAGCCATCTCTCGGATTATTCTGTATTGTGCATGTAGATGACATCATAATCCAATCCGAGGTTGAAACATCACACGCTGAACACTT
This sequence comes from Dermacentor variabilis, assembly GCF_050947875.1. NCBI lineage: Eukaryota > Metazoa > Arthropoda > Arachnida > Ixodida > Ixodidae > Dermacentor > Dermacentor variabilis. Next base: position 13,347,845 of record NC_134578.1, on the reverse strand, counting down.
GACATCTGTTTTGATGACATTAAGTGAGGCCTAATTTAAAGTGAATTTTAAGAAAAGAGAAATTTTTAAGCACAAAATTACATTTCTCGATCGAATTTTCGACGGATCCACAGAGAGCATGAAACAGGAGTCCGTGGAACGTGTAGGATAGATGAAAAAGCCAGACAGTGTTCACGCAGTCAGACATTTTCGCGGCCTCGCAGGAGATTTTTGATGTATACATAAATGATTTTGCAGCACGAGGTAAACCTTTGAACAACGTACCCCATAAAAACACAGATTTCATTTGGACTGAAGAATGTGAAAAGCCGTACAGAGATTTGGTATTAGCTATGTCATCAGACTTAGTCCTCGCAATACCGGGCTTCACTGTTCCATTTGAACTTACAACGGACGTACGAATTACAGCGCAGGTGGTGTGTACTCTACGAACGAAGAGGCACAAGTCGTAGCGAAAGAGGAAGACAAGTGGATAGATATTACTCTTATACTTTCACAAAATCGGAACAAACTACAGCACAACTAAAAAGGAGGCATTGACTGTTATGCTAGCAATTAGGTATTTGCGATCGTACCTAGAAGGCATGAAATTCAAACTGTTCACTGACCATCAGGTGCTTACTCATATGCTGAATGGCTCTCAACCGAAAGAGCGGGTTTTTCGCTGGATCGCTGAAATTCAACAGTTTGATTTTGGGGTGGCACACAGGAGCGGACAAGATTTTTCAGATGCTGATGCACTTTCTCGACCTCACATTCTTAGTAACTGTAGATACTAGGAAAGCGTGAACTCACTTAAAATATGGGAAGGCACAGAACAGATGATGTATTTAGACGGAAAGTTTCACGTAGCGGATGGATGTATGAATGGATACAACTTTACTGAACGTCCGGAAAGGTTTAACGCGACCCGGGCTTAGGTCTCCCACGGGGAAGCCTCAAGGCCCTGCCTCAACGCCGTCTCACGAGCTTGCTGGACTGTCCACGTCTGGATGTGGAGGTTTGAGGTGCACAGAGCGGCGGCCCCCCTCGACGACAGGGTCTCCGGAGCAACTGCCATCCTTCCTATAACTACATTCTACTCCCACAATTTGTGTGAGTGTTGCTGGTCCTTCCTGGCACAATTTGCACGTGTCGTCTTGATCCTTATCTAGGAAGATACGCTTCCACGTAACACACTGAAAACAAAAGTTCTCGACCTCTATCACGACAGTCCAGAGTCAGGGGGGTATGGCGGCTTCTTGCGAACATACTACAAAATAAGGAGATTTACATGGCCAAGCATGAAGAAATATATTAGCGATTACATTAGCTCTTGTCAACAATGTCAACTGAACAAAGCACAATATAAGCAGATGAGAGACAGCATGATTTTTCCACCTCATTCAAAGGTGCCATTTGAAACCGTACATGCTGCTTTCACTCAATTGAAGAAAAGAAGCGTAGTAAAGAAATACAGTTCTTTTTAGTGCGCATTGATGAATGCTCAAGGATGCTAGCTGCTAAGCCAGGGAAAAAGATGCTGATGCTGTCATATGTCTCTTGAATACAGACATCTTTAAAGGATTGAAATGTGCTGTATCCGACAATGGTGCTGCATTCGAGAGCCAGGCATTTGCAAAGTGGGACAAAGACGGAAACATTACCCTGAAGTTCACAGCACCATACCATCCATAAGCTAATGAACTAGTAGAAGGAGTCATCAGGGATATAAAACAATATATAAGTATGCACCCAGGATTGCCAGGAGGGTGGAAGTGTTTGCTAAACGCATCTGTGTCGCACCACAATAGATCTTATACGAACGCTCTGGGATGCAGTTCTCAATATGCCACTTTTGAAGAGCCTGCATATTTGCCTGCGGACGACATACTTGGCAAAACAGAGAATATTCACTTGAAGGAAACTAAGAAAAGTTCAGAAAAGCAAAGGAAGCACAGAGAAGCGATGAATGGAGCATTTGACAAATGTCATAACACAAATAATCCCGCAATTGCATTAGGTGATATGGTTCTGGTGCGGAAAGGATATGGCTGTCCTAACACAAAACTTTAGATCAGTTTAAAGTGGTAAAACTGGCTACAAAAGACGGAGTACCCAATACCGTAGGCTACACGACGGAAAACGGTACTATGGAAATAGAGGCCATTGACAAGGTCGAATCTTATTTGCAGTGGATGAATAAAACACAGCCCGGGAGAGTGTAGTGGGCCGAGATGACAAAACAGATCTGGTCGGAACAGGGAGATGTTAGTTAATTCGGGTTTAATGACGCAAAAGCGTCTAAGGCCATGCTCCGCCAGCCACAAGATATTAACATATCAAATGTAAAAGCAGCGAAAGCTGCGTTGCATTATAGGCTGTGCAAAAAACCACTTCCAACTTCCTCTCTGACCGTGTTGCGCAAATCACAATCGGTGAAGTGAAATCCAAAGAGATAAAACTCGGAAGCCGGGGCACACCACAAGGATCAGTCTTATCTCCCTTTCTTTTTAATGTAGCTATGATTGGCCTGCCAGCAGAACTAGAAAATATAGCAGGATTACAGCATAGCCTGTACGCCGATGATATCACCCTTTGGGTAACAGGTGGAAGTGATGGGCAGATTGAGGAAATCCTCCAAACAGCCGTGCATACAGTTGAGAAATATGTTGTGGATAAAGGATTGAGATGCTCGCCGCAAAAATCAGAATTACTTCTATACCGACCGACACGGAGGGGCCGTAAGAGTTCTACGGATAAACCAAACATCACGCTTTTTGTAAATGGCAACCAAATACCTATTGTCGACAGCATTAGAGTCCTCGGACTCCACGTACCAGCTAACGGTCACAACGGGGAAACAATCAGAATACTAGAAAACAGCGCACAACAAACAATGAGACTAATTAAGAGAATAGCTAATCGCCATTATGGGATGAAAGAGAACAATCTGGTACGACTAGTCCAGGCTTTTGTCATCAGCCGCATAGTATATGTAACCCCTTACCTAAATCTCCAAATAGCAGAAAAGACAAAAATCGACGGCATCATTAGACGATCATTCAAACAAGCCATAGGTTTGCCGATAAACACATCAAATGACAGGCTCCTAGCCTTAGGTGTCCACAACACGCTCGAAGAACTCATAGAAGCCCATACGATAGCGCAATATGAAAGACTCTCACAAACACCTACTGGCAGACACATACTTAACAAGCTTAGAGTAACATACGCATCACAGTATGGCACTAAAGTCGACATTCCCCACGACATAAGGAAGCAGCTTATTATCCCACCGCTACCCAAAAACATGCATCCCGAACACCACAGGGAGAGGCGGGAGGAAAGGGCAAGGGCTATACACAGGAGATTCCAACGCTCTCAGGACGTGGTGTACGTCGACGCGGCAGAGTACACGACTACTCAGAATATGTGTATCGTTGCAGTGAACTCGGAAGGTGAGCGTAAGGTCAGCGGATCTATTAAAACTAACAGAGCCGAGGTGGCTGAGGAATCGGCCATTGCTCTCGCGATGGCTTCCACACTGGCCACGATAATAGTCAGTGATTCTAAATCCGCCATTTTATATTACGCAAAGGGACGCATCTCGCCGGAATCACAACGTATCCTGGAAAACTTTCGCGGTGAGCGGGTTGTCCATATCATCTGGGCGCCTGCGCACTCCTCTCTCCCCGGCAATGAGGCGGCCGACACCGTGGCTCGAGGACTCACAAACCGAGCCACCGGGGCGCCGCGGTTGGGGCTGACAGGGGACCGGATGGTTGGCTATAGGGAGATAACTAATCATTACAGATTGGGGAGGGTGCGTTTTCCTCCCGCACACCCATCACTTAATAAGCAGCAGGCGGTGGCATGGCGCCTCCTTCAAACAAATACATATCCGAATCCGGTGACTTACAATCATTATTACCCAGACCAATATTCGGCCAATTGTAAACTTTGTCAGGAAAGGGCGGACCTGGATCACATTATCTGGGCCTGCCCTCGGGCGCCCCGACAGGGCCAAAAAATTCAGGATGGGAAGCAGTGGGAGACCGTGTTGCTCAGCTCGGCCCCCGAAGACCAACTTTTGGCTGTCCAGCAGGCCGAGGATGCCGCTAGAGCTCAAGGGCTTCTGGCCGCCATCTAGGCGGGGTTGGCCCCCCCCAAGAATCTGCCGGCTATATAAATAAAAGTTATTTCTCTCTCTCTCTCCAACTAAAAAGTTCAACTAGTCAGTGAACGGCACTAGCGGATCATCTCCCAGTATTGAGGCGGGGTAAGTTAAGTTATGTGTAAGTTATAGAAATTCTGTAAAAGCTTCCGTCTTTGTATTTCAGTATGCGGACATGTCATAATAATGTGCATTATTGCAAGTGGTTCATGGCACTTCTCTCAAGTTAGCGGGTTTTCGTTTTGAAGTAGAAAATTGTGTGTCAAGTGTGTATGACTAATTCGGAGTCTACATAGGATCACCTCATAGAAGCGTTGCTGGTGACTGCACTACTTCCACTCGCCAAACAGGGGTTTTGTTTCGTGTAACTTACTTATGCAAGAGTCCCATTCTAGTTGCCACTTTGATGCCAGGGCCTCACAAATCGCTCGGATACTGTCTTTGTATGGAAGTGGTGTGTGCGTTACGCCTGTTCTCCATCCTCTGCTGTTTCATTCCCTGGTATCCCAACGCGACTTTGGACCCATCAGAATCGTATGGCTCTTCCGTATTTATTATTGGCCACCATGTTTAGGATATCGCCAAGAAGAAAAAGAAAATCGCGAAATCAAAGAAAACCGCGAGACGGTGTTGTTTGTGTAGAAACGCGTCACAGTATTGTCATGTACATAACAAAGCAGAGAATATATCTAGCAGATAGTATATGTCCTCTCTTTGACGCCCAACTGCGTGCTCCAAATGCGTATCGGAATATTGAAAAAAATCACTAATTATCTTTTATTGCGATAGAAATTACACGGACACTCGAAGCGCACCATGCCGCCGTCGGCGTGGGTGTCGTCGTGAGGTTCCGCATAAAGTCCAAGGGCGATAAAACCGTCTCCGCGCGCCCTACGCTGTATGTTGAACTGAAGGCGTGCGATGGGAGGCGACGATCACTGCTCAATCTCGCCGGCGCGAAATAGGCAAAAGCGGGGAGGAAGCGAGCCGTCTTCAGTCCTGCGCGAGCCACCCAACGTTGCGAGGCACCAGGTGCAAGGGGGACGGCGTTCTGCGCCGGCCGCAAAGGCGCATGTGGAGGCTGCGCATGGTTGCGCGGCCGTGCCTTGAGAGCGGCCTGGGTTAGAGGCAGAGTCCAGGTGCGTCGACGGCTCATAGCTTTGTGCGTGCTGTGTGTTCTCGGCGCTCACATTGCGCTGAAGCGATAGACAGCACGAGTGTCACTTCGCTCGTTACTGCTCCCGCGTTTCCTCACGCCGTCGTTTCGACAGCGAGTTTCGGTGCTCATCGAATCAGATGTGTTGATGTTTGCATGTGCGTGCATGAGACCGTGCCCGTCACTTTATTTGCTGTGCCTATGTTCACAAGCTCATGTGGCCAATATAACTACTATCCTTACTTCAAATAGGGGTCCACTAATTTGGTATCGCAACCGATGCTACCCCTTTCGAAAGAAACTGCGTCTTTTTAACTAATTACCTTACGGCACACATTGGAATTTGCAAATTGTAGCCGGCAAGATTGCAAGGCACATCGCCTTCAAGAAAATTCTGTTCATGACACCGTTTTCGAGAAACGCACCGTCAAACTTGCGCTCAAGGTGTACCAACGTTCCACTAACTTTTTTTAACCAAACGCCGTTTTGTGCACTAAAGCGCGAAAGTAACTGGACAACCAGTGTGTTTCTATCACATAGTGCAGGACTTAATATCTAGAAAGTGGTGTCATTCTGTAACCCATTTTCGAGGGAATTCACCTTGCGATTGCCTGCGATTTGTGAATTGCAATATGCGCCGTAACGTAATTAGCTAAAACCTTCATTAGTGAATTTTTGCCTATTAGCCACTGTGCCTATGGCCCTGTGCGCCCAGACGCTCCGGGTCCGCAAAGCGATCGCGCAGGTCCTTGCCCGTGGACAGGGCTGTACCACCAGGTGGGCCCTGCAGCTCTTTGAAGCTGCCGCCACTTCACGGCTACTGTATGCCCTCCCTCTTGTGGCGCTGCCCCACCTCACCTGCGGAAACTATAGCTGCAGCACTGGTCAGCAATACGGCTCTGTCTTGGCGTTCCCGAACCTCACAAGTGACCGCCACTCTTGCTGAGGCAGGTGCCTGGCCCCTGTCACTACTCTTCCTGTAACAGGGGCTACACCATGCCGCAGATGGTCAAGCACTCCTGACCCACCTACGCTCCTGGCCAGCATCACACATGGGACGACTGTGTGGCCTCTATAAGAAAGTCATAGGGGACACACCTGCAAATGCCGTACAGCCTCGCCCACCACATCGACCACCAGTCCCTATCTTGACGGAGCTGCCAGGTGTCTCGAAGAACCGTTCGCCAACATGTGCCCTACAGCAGACGGCAGCCTCTCTCCTCCAAGAGAGACTTTGCGACCACCTTCATATCTTCTTCGATGGATCGGAGACAGGCTCGACGGGGTCGATACCGGAGACGGGCTCATCCACAGCAGCCTGCGTTGCACCGGCCCTACAAAAGAGCAAGCTGTGTCGTCTCCCGGGACATGCAAGCTCTACCGCAGCAGAGCTAGCAGGACTCCACCTTGCTGTTGACCTACTGGCAGAGGAGCTACCAGCGACCCGGGCAGCCATCTTCTGCGACTCCAAGGCGGCGCTGCTCTGCCTGCAGAGCCCTGACAGGGCTAGCCTCGGGGTTGCGCTATTCTCTTCAAGACTGACGGCCCTTCAGGACGCAGGATGCTCACTATCCCTGCACCGGCTACCAGCACACGTGGGGATCCCGGGCAACGAAGAGGCGGACACTCTTGCAAAGAGTGCCCACCACTCAAGCGTACCCCTCAGCCCTGCTGTAACGGCCGCAGACTTCTCGAGACACAGGCTGCGGCGGCACATCATCGCATGCCACCCGGACAAACGGGTATCCCTGGGCCGGCCTCCACAGCCTCTTCCACAGCACGGCCTCCTACGAAGGGATGCCTCGTTGCTGTTACGACTGCGAGTTGGCTGCTACCTGACGGCAGCCCGCCGGCACCGCCTTGGGAAAGCCACCTTGCCAGCCTGTGCCTCCTGCGGTCAACCAGAGACTCTGTAGCACCTCCTGCTGGCCTGCCCTGCTCACCTGCAGCGCCGCGGCCGACTTCTACAGTAGTTCCACCACCTGGGGCTCCCATGTTCCCGACAGGAAGATATCTTCTTCCCCTGTCGCAATCAGCTACCAGCCTTCCTAAGTGTCGTCGAGTACCTCGCCTCGTCAGGGCTCTCAGCGAGACTATAGGAAACTTCTACAAAGATGGATAGCCTAACGGCCATCCCGCCACCTCGGGCTTCGGGCCTCAGGCCTGATCCGCCACAACTTCGCTTCAGCTGGGCCACCTCCTATACAGTCTGTCACCAGCCTACTCCTCCAGTCGAACTTACTGGGCCCTCCCGGCCGGGCTGCTCTGATGCTGCTAGGACGACCCTCTACCTTTCTCCCTCCTACCCTCTCTCTCCTTTGCTCCCATCTCCGCCACCCTGCTGGCGCTGAGCCGTGATCTCGCATGGGTTGCAGAAGATAGTGCTAGCCTTTCCTCCTTTCCCCACAAGAACCACTTCTCTCTCTCTCTCTCTCTCTCTATGAGCCGCTCTTGCATTTCGATTTTTCGTGCTAATAATGTGCGCGTGTTCGAGAAATCCTGCTCAAGGATTAGTACTGTGATCTTCCACAGGTATTTTCTTTAATTCGTTAAGTGTTGGCAGAACCACCCCGTATATATTACATTGCGCACGCACGCATGCGCACACGTGGAAGCACACACACACACGCGCATGCACACGGACCCGCACACGGACACGCAAACAGCGAAAAACCTCAAGATTAGCGGCCAGGAAGCAATCTTTAGCCCCACTTGCTAGCTCTGCGCTCGCGTCGTCATTATTTATCATCACTTGTGTATTACGCAATCCTTGGTCCGCAAGGAATACCAACTCACCGCACACTGTTTTTTACTTCCGAGGTCGTTCACGCTTCGATAACGCGGATGGCGATAGGGCTGCTATTCTAAAGCAAACTTTCGTATTAAATTAAAACATCTTGCAAATGCTTCTCGACATTCCTATTAGCCAAGTGCCGTACATTCGCGTGCAAAGAGCGTGTGTTACAGTTTCTTGGGCTTCCAAAAGAAGCGTAATTGCTCCTTTAATCCCAAGAAGCCCAAACACTGCTCCAAATGAAGGATGATCGTACTTCTTCACTTTATTTCCGACCATGCAGAAAAAAAGCAATGAAATGTTGCTTGAGATAAAACGGAATTAGAACATCAATTAATTAATTACTAATTAGCTTACTGAACTATATAAGTCTTAAGCACCACGCCAGCACATCAAAAACAGTACTCTATAGGCATTGACTTAAGCTTGCCACGCTTGAATCAGAATTAGGACCTGGATACAAGGATGGTTAATGCTAAAAACGCTGGCTGAAGCTACCAAATACTGCTTGCCTTGTTGAACGTTCAGTGGAGAAGTACCTAATCAATGTTTCGACAAGGGTACTTAACTTCGTCAGGCCGTAGACAAGCGCTTATGTGACAACGCTGGCTCTTTATACATCCTTTGTTTTCTACCACTGTTAACAACTACTGCTAACTAGTTTTCTGGATACCGCTGCAATTTGAAAACGCCCATGATATTAAATTACTCGCACAAACCCATGCTAAGGGTAACTGAGCGCACTCAGGTAGATGGAAGGGGCTTTCAATAAATATACGATCGGTTTTTGTAGCGATTACAAGGTCGATCAGATTTTGGCATACGGTCCTGTTGCTAACGTATACGCATACGGTCATATACAGTCCTGTTTAGAACCTTTAATATATAAGTCTGAGAAGATTTAACATAAAACGCATGCGCTGTCCATGTTTTGTTTCATGACGTTTGTTTGTGGGCTGCTATTATCAAATTTCCGAACAATAACTTTGACAAGAATGTAAAATGAGGTATGAGCAATTTTGTGATAGAACGTTAGGGCAGTATAACCCGCATATACAGCATGTCATATAGCACGGCGTGGCATATAGATATAACTTATTACATACGGAAATTTTCTCTCACGAACAAGTATACGCCGGTGCCGACGCCGACACAGGCTTTTCTGCGGCAACTTCAACTGCTTCAAATATACATCCGGAAATTCGGCTGCAACACAGAAACACTTTCTTCCGGGACGTCCCGGAAGCTTTGGAGAAAAGCATGTGCAAATAATGAAATCAGTCCTTCTCAAACTTCTTTATTTGTCCATGTTCAAGAGCACACTCACCAAAACTGGTTCAACACTCATTTCAATGGTGTGTGATACGTAGTGAGTGAAGAAGGCTGTGACTGGGCATCACTGACTTGACTGTTCTGAGTACATTCTTTTTCACGTGTTAAACACCAGCGCTTTAATGTCTTTGATGGATTCTTTACTCTGTCTCCTGTTCAAACTTAATGAATTCTGAGTTTATCATGTATAATGCATAGGCTGAAATGTTCTGGACATGTGCTGCTTGTTGCTGCACTCCATGAATAGAACGCATGATGTCGGGGTCTGTGGTGGAAGAGGGGTGACCGCCATTGTAGGAAGAATAATATAGTAATAGAACATGAACTATTCGACAGTGTGGGTTCCCCCCCGACTTATCATGGCACCGCCGCATTGAAAAAAATAGAGTCAAAGCATGCCGGACATCGAGGTTTCCTGCGTCAAAATACCAAGCGGTTTCCTTCAGAAATTAAACAGCTATTTTTCTCATCACATACTGGTTCGACACTTGATTACGCCTCTACTGCCGTGAGATCACTGGCTCAGAATGACATTCAGCGAATAGAAAGAGCGCATATTGTAAGGGTTCGATATGTTTTCGGAATTTACGCAAGACACTTCAGTGTGACGCGTACTATGGGGAACTTTGGCTGGATTTCATTAGGTAAACGTAGGAAAATGCTAAGACTGAAATTTCTGCATAACATTTTTCATTCTCAAACAGGTATGCAGCGCTAAATGCACTTATTTCCTCCTGATTATGTTTCTTTACGACGAGACCATCCCAACAAATTTGAAAAGATAAGGCGCCAAAACTGTATGATTTAATGTCATTTTTTCCCCGGACAATTTCGGATTGTAACCGACTGGCACGAGAAGTTGCCACTTCCACCGGAAATGATAACTTTTCCTTGTTACTTTGGTAGTGAATTTAGGTGGGCAATGTAATTAATGTGAAAGTGAATTCTATCGAACACAAAGAATGTATGCTATGCCCTGTAATTACTACATAATTACTAAGGCCTGTGACGAATGTTTAAGTTTATGCTAAAGTTATGGCTTTCTATTCCTATTGTTTATTCTTGCAGTACCCGCCGTGGTTGCTCAGTGGCTATGGTGTTGGGCTGCTGAGCACGAGGTCGCGGGATCGAATCCCGGCCACGGCGGTCGCATTTCGATGGGGGCGAAATGCGAAAACACCCGTGTGCTTAGATTTAGGTGCACGTTAAAGAACCCCAGGTGGTCAAAATTTCCGGAGTCCTCCACTACGGCGTGCCTCATAATCAGAAAGTGGTTTTGGCACGTAAAACCCCAAATATTATTATTATTATTCTTGCAGTGTTTGTTTTCATGTGTGCGTATTATGGCAATGTTTTATGCACATGACAATTCATCTGCATTTTTCCCTTCATTGTACTATCCCCCCCCTAGTAATGTCCTTCCTGGCGTTGTGGGTGAAGTGATAAAATGAACCAATCAATCAATATATAAATAAACTATAACGTCACAATGGCATGGCGGAAGACGAAAGATATACGTGAACAATAAAAAGAACAGATTGCGAGAGCCGAACGAAGCGTGTTTAATGTAGCCGCAGCTGTGTCTGCATATTTCGCTGTCAAATACGCGGGAAGGTGCACTGCTTTTCAAGATAAACGCCATCCCAGGCAGTGGAGGTAACGATATCTGCAGAACATCATTGCGTTTCGTTGCGCATTGCTTCGCCAAGAGCAATTCAGCCTCCGGATGACGCTGTGGCAGGCGGTGAACTGAGAGCGGTGCAGAGTCATTTCCGTTCTAAAATTGAAGCAGAGCACAAGATCTGCGTGTGTCGGAAACGGCTGAGCGACACAGCGTTGGAAAGCTTTCAAGCGATTATTACAGCGCAAAATGAAAGAGATTTGCACAACAGATCTCGACGCCGAACGCCGGTCAGGGTGCGAAACATCAGTAATTAGCGCATGGAGCGGTTGCGGCGTGCACACATAGACTGAATGATGTTTAATGGCGCAAGGGCCAGGTATCGCCAAAGTGCACCAAGCTAGTGTTACTGAGTTCGCAGTGGACTGATGGGTTCTGTCATGTTAATGTGACTTCGCTGTAAAGGGGTCTGAAAGAGTTTACGTAAATGCCATGAAATATACGTCTAGTAATATTATGGGAATGACTATCGAGGTTTACTATGAACATTAAAATGCACTGAAAAACGATGATGCAACAAATACGATATGTGAGATGCTAAAATTGTCTAGAGCACTACTGCCTCACCAGAGCCCTTGAAACCCAAGGGCCTCGAGGCATGTTCTATACAAAGAAAAGTATCGTAGCGGCATCCTCTGGAAAGAGCACGCGCTACAAAATTAATGAGCTGGTAAAATGTAGCACATCTTTCAAGAAAGCGAGGACTGCTTCGGTCTTAAAAAGTGGTTCTTCACCAAGAAACATAGCCGGGTGCAGAGCGACGCAATGGCGGCATGCAAAAGGAAAATGTTTCCTCCTTTCTCTTTCGGCTTCCTGGCACTCCATGAAAACGTGGAGGACGGTCAGCCTGTCGCCACATCTACCACAGGTTAGGGGCTCGTTACCCGTCAAGAGAAAGTTATGAGTGCCAAATGTGTGTCCTAGTCTTAGTCTAGTGAAGAGGACATCTTCGTGTTTTCGTAGTTAGGTGCCAGAAACCTAACTTCGTCTTGAGAACCTGAAGCTTATTACTCGTTTCAGCGTCCCACAAGCGTTGCCAGTGGCTTCGCAGTTTGATTCTTAGGAAAGGCTTCATGTCTGTGGCAGGGTCAGTGGTAGAACGAATGCCCTGCAATGCTATTGATTTGGCGATCTCGTCGACAAGCACATTTCCCTCGATTCCTCTATGGCCAGGAACCCAGCATATTACTACATGTCTATGTGATAAATAGATGTTGCATAAGAGTGAGTAGAGGTCACTGAAGACAGGATTTGTATGCTTTTGCAAAGAAATGAGTGCTTTTACAAGACTTAACGAGTCTGTGAATATGGTTGCTCTGTGAAGTTTTAGTTTCTTTATATGTTTTACCGCAGACAGTACTGTATAGGCTGCTGCAGTGAAGATACTTGTTAGGGGGTTCAACACGTCAGATTCAGAAAAATAAGGGATCAGCAGCAGCGTAGGATACGCCAGCATGTGATTTTGATGGGTCTGTGTGGAATTCAGAGCAGAAGTACTTCGATTGAAGCTCACGGAAATGCATAGCAATTTCAAGCTCAGGAGCGTGCTTTGTGACGTCTACATAGGATACGTCACATTCTATCACCTGCCAGAGCTCCCAGGGCGGTAATAGCTTAGCTGCAGGCAGTAGGCTGTGTTCGAGCATTGGGACATCCATTTCTTCGCTAAGTTATCTTACACACAGTGAGAAAGGAAGTCTCATAGAGGGTCTGTTACGGAGAAGTGTTTCACATGTCAAGTCGTTAACTGTTGTGAAAAACGGATGCTCCTTGTTAGAGCGCACTTTGAGAAAATAGGTGTAGCTCACGTATGTTCTCTGAAAATAAATAGACCACTCATCTGACTCTACGTATAGACTTTCGAAGGGCTTGTTCTAAATGCGCCATTGGCCAGGTACATATCCAGGTGGTGGGCGGGATCTAACATCTTCAGCACGCTCTGGGCGGCAGAGGGATAAACCACGGCACCATAATCCAGTCGTGATCGAACTAGGCTCCTGTAAAGATCCAATAAACACTTTCTATCGCTACCCCATGTTGTGTGGCATAGGATTTTAAGTAAATTCATTGTATTTAGACATCTTGCTTTAAGATATTTTATCTGTGAAATGAAAGGAAACTTGGAGTCAACTATAATACCTAAGAACTTGTGTTCCTTGTTCACAGGTATTTGTTGCCCATATATTTCGAAAGCGGGATCTGCAGCAAGCCCTTTCTTCCTGGTGAAAAGAACGGAAGAACTTTTGTTGGGGTTCACTTTGAACTCGTTTTTGTCTCCCCACTTGGAAACTTTGTTGAAGTACTGTTGTATTTGTCTCTCACAGACTGTTAGGTTGGAGATTTGAAACTTACTTGTAAGTCATCTACGTAGACGGAATAAAAAATACGGTAATGCTTTACGAATGGTGTTCATTTTAACGACAAAGAGCGTGCAACTCAGTACGCCGCCCTGGGGCACTCCAGTTTCCTGTATGAATGCACGCGACAGCGCAAAACCTTTTTTTCACCCGGAGTGTACTGTTGTGCAGGTAGCTTTCTATGATGTTTAACATAGCGCCGCGGATGCCCAGCGTCGATAGGTCGCGCAGGATTCCGTAGCGCCAAGTTGTATCGTACGCCTTTTCCATGTTGAGAAACACGGATAAGAAGGATTGTTTATGCACGAAGGCGTCACGAATATTTGCTTCGATGCGCACTAGATGGTCGGCTGTAGATCGTCCTGCTCTAAAACCACACTGATATGGATCAAGAAATTTGTTTAGTTCAAGGAAGTGTAAAAGTCGACGGTTTATCATTTTTTCAAAAACTTTGCGTATACAACTTGTGAGGGCAGTTGGGCGGTAACTTGTTGCTAATGTGGTGTCTTCGCCCTGTTTCAGAATCGGAAAGACAAGGGCTTCTTTGCATGCGGTAGGGAGGTACCCTGCAGCCCATATAGCGTTAGAAAGTACTAGCAGAGTAATTTGAGTATTACTGTGGAGGTGTTTAATCATGTCGTACATGATCCTATCCGGTCCAGGTGCAGAGCTCTGACATGCAGTCAGGGAGGCTCTAAACTCGGCAATGTTGAAAGGCGCGTTAGAGGGTTCGTTCGGTCGGCATATGCGGCCGATAGCCTTGCGTTCTGCTACTTGTTTGTGTTTTAGGAGGAGGAGGAGGAACTTTATTATTGCAGAAACTGTTGCGCGGTTTATTCCTGGCTGGTTCCCTCTGACAAGGCTCCAGTGGCGATCGCGGCTCGCCGGGCTTGGTCGAGGGTAGCCTGTTGGCTTCCCAGGTCCAGGTTGTGTTTTAGGAAAGCCTTGGAATAATGATCATAACTGGAAACGCGCTGGAACTGTTCGCCAAGGGCGTGAGCTTGGTCTTCCAAGCGGTTCGCTTCACCGTTCACTAGGGGTAACGGATGAATTTCTTGTCCCTTTAGCCTTTTCAGCGCATCCCATACTTTAGTTTCTTGACTATACGAATTTATACTTGAGAGAAACCTCAGCCAGCTTGCCCTCTTTGCCTGTCGTCGCGTCCTTCTTCCTTGTGATTTAACCTGTTTAAATTCTATTAGATTTTCGGCTGTAGGACTTTCACGTAGGTTGCTCCAAGCTTTATTTTGTCTCTTCCGTTCCTCTCTACAATCATCATTCCACCTGGGGACCCGTCTTTTCTATGAAGTGCCTCTTGTTTGAGGAATGAACTTTTCAGCGGCGTCAATTATAAAATGGTGAAGTATGAAACAGTATGATCTATAATAACATTATCTATAAAATCCCGTGATATGTGGCCGGATTCCTTAAAACGTTCCCAGTCAGCTGAGGTCAGTTTCCAGCGAAGGAAGTGTGTAGGAAAGTCATGTTTCTTTACGAAGTTCAGCGTTCCTGGGAAGTGATCACTTCCTAATGGGTTTTTAATTGCACACCATTCTAAATCAGGAAAGATGGAAGTGGGGCCGATCCCCAGGTCTATTATGAGTACGAGTTATGATGGGTATTATAATACATTGCTTCTTTCTTCTTAAATAGGCACGCACTGGAGGTTAAAAGGAAATTTTCAACGAGTCGACCTCTAGCGTCGCATCGTGAGTCTCCCCACATCATGTTATGAGCGTTAAAATCTCCCACGAGTATATAAGGCTCGGGAAGCTGGTCAATGAGATTATAAAAGACTGTCTTTTCAAGATGATGGTTCGGGGGTATATAAATGGTACATACAATGACCAACGTATTAAAAAGAATGGCGTGAACTCACTCAACGCAAGGGGTGTCTGAAGGGCGAAGTGTCGGCAAGGTATCGCCTTGTCGGTTACTATTGCTACACCGCCGGAGGCGTTTGCCTCGTCACGGTCTTTTCGGAAGATGGCACAATTTCCATGTTCTGAAGGTTTGATGTGTGTCTCTTGAACACACAGCAACTTGGGATTGTGTTTGTGTATTAGTTCTCTAATGTCGTCGGGGTTATGTAGAAGTCCTCGTACATTCCAGTCTAATACTTGTGTTTCCATTATGATAAATGTGTTTGGTGCTGTGTGTTTAAGAGAAAGATTAGTTCACGGGCCCTTCGGAGGCGCCGTGACGCGGGTTTTGTCTTTTTTGGAACGATTGAGAGAGGCTCGCCGCTCCTTTGGCGCTGGTGGCGCCGTATGGTCGGTCGTTGAGTCCATCGCCTCTTGCGAGGCGCTGAACACGCGCTCTTCCGAGCGCTCTGTTTGACGTGAAGGCCTCAGCACGTTGGACCAAACCTTCGAGGCCACCTGGCCGGAGGTGGATAGCCCCTTGTGCTGGGGAAGCGGAGTAGCGCTAGCTGCAACCGCCGCGGGTGAAGATGGCGTAACTGCCGACTCACTACATGTGGGTCGGACAGCCGCCGGAAGCCGCTCTGTCGCTGCCCCCTGACGCTTCACATCGGCAAAGGTGTTCGTGGGCAGGTATGAAACCCGCCTACGTGCCTACTTGAAACTTATGTTTTCTTTTACTTTAATTCTCCCAATTTGCTTTTCTTTTTTTTCCAGGATGGGCACGACCACAAGTACGCGGCGTGCTCCCCATCACAGTTTACACAGTGGAGAGAGTTCTCGCAAGATTCGGAGGTGTGTTCATGGGCACTGCATTTCGCGCAAGCTTGGCGGCATCGGCAGCTCTGCGAACTGTGGCCGAAACGCTGGCATTTGAAACACTGAAACGGGTTTGTCCGGCTTTTCCGAGTGAACTACTTGTTAACGTGGGAAGTTGTGGACTTGGCGTACGAAAAACTGAAACATATCTTCGGGGCGCCCTCGTTTCTGAGGGCGATCAGGGAGTATAGGAAAATCATTTTCTCTCGCCTCGAGTGCAACAGGACCGCGGTTCGAATCCCGGTGCTGTGTAATTTTCCACCGGATTAAAAGAATCTGCGTGTTGGTAAAATTGCGTCATCAATCCTGGAGTGCGGCCTGACCCCGGTGACCAGCACCGGTCACGCACTCCCTCACCAGAGCAGAATTGGCCACCCTGGAGCAGTACTTGGCCGCAACCTCCTATATAAATACAAAAAATTCCGGCCCTCAGTCCCCAGCAGCTGCGAAACAACTGACCATGGAGGCGCTCAGACCTGTGACGCAACAGAGGGTGCTAAGAATCTCTGAGTCCGGACAGGCCGCCATTGGAATCTGAACCTGGCAGCGTTTAAGGCTAGCACGTTATCTAGTGAGGCGAGTCTAGAAGTGCTATTGGAGGAATTAGAGGGCAGTAAATGGGATATAACAGGGCTCAGTAAGGATAGGAGGACAAAATAAGCACATACAGTGCTAAAAAGCGGCCACGTCCTGTGCTACCGGGGCTTAGAGGAGAGACGAGAACTAAGAGTCGGATTTCTGATAATTAGGGCTATATCTGGTAACATACAGGAATTCTATAGCATTAACGAGAGGGTGGCAGGTCTTGTTGTGAAACTTAATAAGAGGCACAAATTAAAGGTCGTTCAGGTCTACGCCCCTACATCCAGTCATGATGACCAGGAAGTGGAAAGCTTCTATGAAGACGTGAAATCTGCGATGGGTAAAGTCAAAACAAACTACACTATACTCATGGGCGACTTCAATGCCAGGGTAGGCAAGAAGCAGGCTGGAGACAAGTCAGTGGGGGAATATGGCATAGGCTCTAGGAATAGCAGAGGAGAATTATTAGTAGAGTTTGCAGAACAGAATAATATGCGGATAATGAACACCTTTTTCCGCAAGCGGGTTAGCCGAAAGTGGACGTGGAGGAGCCCGAATGGTAAGACTAGAAATGAAATCGACTTCATACTCTGCGCGAACCCTGGCATCATACAAGATGTAGACGTGCTCGGCAAGGTACGCTGCAGTGACCACAGGATGGTAAGAACTCGAATTAGCCTAGACTTGAGAAGAGAATGGAAGAAACTGGTACATAAGAAACCGATAAATGAGTTAGCGGTAAGAGGAAAAATAGAGGAATTCCGGATCAAGCAACAGAACAGGTATTCGGCTTTAACTCAGGAAGAGGACCTTATAGTGTTGAAGCAATAAACGACAATCTTATGAGCATCATTAAGGAGTGTGCAATAGAAGTCGGTGGTAACTTCGTTAGAAAGAATATCGGTAAGCTATCGCAGGATACGAAAGATCTGATTAAGAAACGCCAATGTATGAAAGCCTCTAACACTACAGCTAGAATAGAACTGGCAGAACTTTCCAAGTTAATCAACAAGCGTAGTACGCTCTTAATTTCATCTTGTTAGTTTAGTTTTCAGGCCCAACCTTAGCGTTACTAATGCTTTAAGTAGCACGAATATTCTCGTTGCTGTGCTTTTCTTCGCAGCCACGTAGCAGTGAACGATAACCAGCTCGAAAGGATCTGAAGCAGATTATGACACAGGTTATATCGC
The DNA here is from genome assembly GCF_050947875.1 of Dermacentor variabilis. Classification (NCBI taxonomy): domain Eukaryota; kingdom Metazoa; phylum Arthropoda; class Arachnida; order Ixodida; family Ixodidae; genus Dermacentor; species Dermacentor variabilis. Next base: position 13,329,853 of record NC_134578.1, on the reverse strand, counting down.
AATGCGACATACCTACATGCTTTTGTTAACATGCTTTAGTCTTGTGGTGTAAGCAGAAGAGCCCGTTTCTTTATTTAGCGCGGTGAGTTGTCTGTCTTTGTGTGCTCGGACAAAATTTAGGAGCAACTGCAAACAGCACTCGTTCCAGCTTCGGAGCATTCTAACTGCGCATGCCGCCATGAGTTTGCCTCCTCGACTCGGTGTATGCGACTAAATTCCCTTTTCAAGCGGCTCAGTTCGTTTTCCAGTCATGCGTTTACACTATTAAAAATTACTCTGCTCAAACCATCGCTAAATCTCGGAAATTAAAATTACATTATGGTGTTTTACGTGGAAAAACCACTTCCTCATTATGAGGCCCACCGTATTGGAGGAGTCCGGAAATATTCACCACCTGGGGTTCTTTAACGTACACTTAAATCTAATTCCACAGATGTTTTCGCATTTCGCCGGAGGCGAAACGCGAACGCCCTGGTCGGGATTCGATCCCGCGACCTTGTGCTCAGCAGCCCAACGGCATAGCCACAAACCAACCGCGACGTGTAAATCTTGGAAATCTGTTGGAAGAAACGCGACTTGGGCCGATTAGTTATTCACTTGTCACCTTTCCCCGGGGTTCTAGACTCCGTACGGGCGGCGAGTGTCTGCTGTGTTGCCAAGGCCGTCGGCCGTACTTCGAACACTACGTACTGCGACCGAGCACGAACAAGCGCCAGTCATCGGACACATACGACCTCATCACACGGATGGACGAACGAAAGTGAAAGGTGCAACCCCGCTCGCAAACGGAACTCTCAGTTGCTTTTATCCAGAAAGACACTGACCATGGTAACTTTATAGCTCTTGGCCACGTTACATCAGCTGCACAATATGCGTATTTGCCTTCTGAAAGAACGACAGACGTTTCTGCCTATATACTTTGGCGTGCCGTGACATACTGCAATAGGAGTCGAAGCGCGGAGTTGCCTATGAAGGTCGAAAACAGTCATGTGTCTTACCTGCAGCAGTGGATCAATGCCGCGTCCATGTGCGTGCAACTTTCAGGGAAGCCCATTCCGTACAAACACATGCCTTCTTCCACATCCGGCTCGCTTGAGAGGTTCCATATATTAAAAGAAAGCGTGGTTCGGCTTGCCGAGCAAGCCGCGATTTCGCACGCACAGCGCAGCTATACTCGCGGTTTTATCGCTGAAATCCTTGAGACAGATGAAAACAAGGTGATCGGCAGCAAGGAACATTTCGGTTTCCAGGAAACAGCTCCATTCGATGGCGCAATCGATCGAGAAATTTGAGCACGGTGCCCAGCGAAAGTGCCACAGTGGCCTTTGATATCGTAGCCACTTTTATTTGGAGGGTGTGACCAGCACAAGCCAACGATTCTGGCGTTGCCAGTCTACAATTGTAGGTGCGAGGGAAACCGTGCGAGAGTGAGCCGATAACGACGGTGGGTTGCTGAGCACGGTTTCCCCGCGCACCCAGTGTCGAAAGTAACGCGATCGAGTGCGCGCCAGGAGATGCAAGTGAACGTCTCCTACTCTAGCCCGGTGATGCTTATTCATGCTCCAGCCTAGTCGCATTATTTACGCAGTAGCGCAGAAGCACACGGACGACGAAAGAAAAAGACGGGACACAGCGCTGAGTGCTTATTTCACGAGAGCATATATATATATATATATATATATATATATATATATATATATCAACCCAGCAAGGTCAACTGACACCGGCGGCTAACGCGTCCAAAACATTTCTTTCTCCGATAAAGAGACAGACGGGCAACTAACAGAATCCGTATTCCTAATCTCTGCAGCTTTTACTGTTTCTCTGGTGAGCTGGTAAGAGTGGCTGGCCAGCCTGACCGTGGCTGCATATGGCTGTCTGCGCTGATGAGCGCATACGAGGCCCACGCGCCGTATCATGGAGGTAATCTGCGGCAGGCGCCAACGCTTACCGAGCTCAGATGGCTAGTTGCTTCTGGGCACTGTGACACGTGACTCCGAGAATTGCTCAAGGCAACATCACTTATTTGTTTCATTTGTTGCTTCAATAGACGAATTAAGGTTTAGGGAAATAATAAAACACACAAAACGAATGTCTGCGTCTTTTGTTTTACTTCGTGCAGTAGCAAAAGGTATGCACTTCCGTTTCGTCTGTTTGTTCCCACGTCGTGCAGTCGCGCTCGCAGGGAACGAAACTGCGACGCGGAATCGGAAAGTCCTCGCCGCCCTTTTTTTGCCAAATTACGACTGTAAATGCGAAGCGTTTATCTATTCCCAGCTCTGGACTTTTCTAGGAACGGCCCTGTCTTTTCTGCCGGTAGCTCCGCGGCACGGCGCTGCTGTCAGTTGTTGAAGATGGCGGTTGCGCTTCACACGTCCACGGCGTACGAGCAACGAAGCGTGACTCGCTTTCTGTGGAGCAAGGGACGGACGCTCATCGAAAGCCACAGAAGAACGCAGCCGACGTATGAGGAAAGGTGTTTTCCTCTGGCAAGTCCGCTCAAGAAGTTCTTAGCAGGACAGCGATTCACGTGCAACGATGAAACCCGGACAGCAGTCCGACGGTGGTTCCACAATCAGTCGGACGAATTCTAATACAGGGGCATTTCAAATTCAGTGCTGCGATGGGACAATTGTCTGAACCGGTGTGGGGACTATGTGGAAAAAGAGGATATGGTTCGTAGAATAGTGCGTTTATTTGTAATTACCTGTATTTATTTTATTTTTGCTAATAAAAGATATGGGCAAATAATTTCTGATTCGCCCTAGTACGTATTTTTCCACCGTGTTCCAGCGCCGCGATCATGCTTCTTCATTGTCTCGCTTCTGCCTAAGTGCCTCGTGATTGTAGCACTGGCTAATACCGCTAATCAGGTGCTCTCGTGAAGTGCGCCACTCAGCAAAAAACGTGAGACAAAAGCTATGCGATCCCACGCGCTTTGGGAATCGATGTAGGCAAAGCTTTCTGTGCTGTTTGCTTTGATGGATGATAATTAGCTGTGATGTTGACAGAGAATTCTTAATTTCTTCAGCGTTTAGTCCAATACGCAGTACATGTTTCAGAAGTTGAGCTCGCTTTCGGATTTAGGATACGGGTGGTGTGTGGTTTGTTGATTGTAGCGCTAGCTACTCGCGAAGCAATGTACTATTGGAACTTTGTTGTTTTTCGCAGGGTCGCAAGCGGTGTTGCGATGTGGTGACGTGGCAGTTTTACATGGCGTAGCAGCGGTGCAGGTGCAACTCCAGCCTCGACGACTGCGCCTTTAGCGGGGCATGAACTTGACCTGAGATTAGCATCAGCAATCATATAGAGTTATGAGCTGCTTCTTTGTTCTATGATATACCATCATGTAGGGCATTTACCGGCGTTTACATACGAGTACATCAAAATTTATTTAACCACTCTTCCTGCTCATGCATAAGGTGCAGTGTTTGCGAGAGCGAAATGCGGGGACTTTCTGTCCTTGACATTTGTCTTGACGTCGTTTGCTTCAGAATCGACAGAATGCGGGGTTGGCGCGGCGACGAAGCCGTATCCGAGGCGAGTTCGTTGCGACAACAGCGTGTTCTGATAATCCGAAGGGGAATACGTTTGGAAGTGACGTGTATTCTTGCATGACTTCAATTGCAAAGCATTACATCGCGCCGTTGCATTGTTCATTTGCATCGTTGAGCAAACCGCACAGATTAGCGGGAGCGGAGTCTGTTCATGAAATCAACTGTTAGTACTCTGCATGTGAAAGCAAGAAAATTGAACGTCGCTAAGCACTTTATTAGCCTCACATCATTGTGCCAGTTGTACAGAAAAAATGCCGAAGCATTGCACCACACCGATGTTTACGAAAACGCTTCGATGAATTGAAACACATTTCGTGTCCTGTATGTTAAAGTAAGAAAATTGAACGTCGTCATGCAACATTTCATAGTAGTATATAGACCGTTGTAAAAACAGTACAGCACAACTGATCGACTACGTGGTGCAGGTTCGTAGTTATTCCGAGGCACGTGTGCGCTTGTATATAATCAAAGTCCTTCCATGGAAGGACTCTGATATGATTAAGGAGTGCGTACCAATTCCCGTTACGATCCTAGATACGGGGTGTGCTAGGTGGGCGAAACTAGCGCTCAGATCTGTACAGCCACGTCCGAAATATCTCTGAAGGCCTGCCAGCGCATTTATTAGGCGTATCTGTGTTTGTATTGTGACAGCAGACGTAACGGCGAGCGCCGGAGGCGACTATCGCACTATATCCCGTTACATTGGCCCCTTGACATTCATGGTATGCATCACCGCAATAACATGCGTATGCTTGCCCGCGTAACACTAGTGAAATATGGCGAAGCGTACAACAGAAAGCTCTATTATGCAGTTTCCGAAGATTCTTAGTGAATGCGGGTAGAAAACACCTACACGTTCAAGAGCTTTTCGTCAATATTTACATCAATTTATTGAGTGAAAAGGATAACGTACGCCTGAGTGTGTGATTTAAAACATTGATAAATACTCTGGGCACTTGTGTGTATAAAAAATAGCAATCTTTACTTATGAAGGTTTCTGTGCACCTGTAACAAACGGCAGTTCAGTGGTGACCCTACGGAGTTCGATCCGGCATTAAGGAAACACAGCTAGTTCATCAGTTGTAAAGTAGGAGCTGCAGAGAACACTCTAATGCTGATGTTACACTTCATTGTTAATGCTTAATTTGTGGTTAGGCAGTGACAAGGGCATTGCACTAAACGTTGAGACGGTGTCTTAATACGCAGCGCTTATGTGGCGAACAGGAGAGAAAAAGGCGAGAACGATATTTTTAAATGAGGCAGGAATGCCTTCATGTAGCTGCGTAGTGAAATCGTGTTTATTATTCGTGTAACGTCAGCGCACTCACTTTCACACAGTGGCGTCAGACTTAAGAAAGTGAGTACACTGACGTTACACAAATAATTAACATTTCACTACATAGCCAGATGAAGGCATTCCTGCCTAATCTCAAAACATGGTTCTCGCCTTTTGCTCTCCTGTTCGTCACATAAGCGCAGCGTATTAAGACACCATTTCAATTTTTGGTGCAGTGCCTCTGTCACTAGTTAACGAGAATTTAAGTTCTAACAATGAGGTATAATGTCAGCATTAGTGTTCTCTTCAGCTCCTACTTTGAGACTGATGAGCCGGCTGTGTTTTCATAAGGCCGGATCCAGCTCCACAGGGTCGCGACTTAACTGCAGTTATGTACAGGAGCATGGACCCCTGCATAAAAAAATATTGCTGTTTTTTACACATTACAGGGGCCCAGAGTATTTATCAGTCTTTTAACTCACGGACACAGGCGTACGTTGTCCTTTTCGTTCAATAAAGAGATGTAAAGACTGACGAAAACATTTTGAACGTGTGTGTTTTCTATCCGCAGCCACAAGAAGAAGCTTCGGGAGCTGCATAATGCCGGCTCCTACTGTGAACTTCGCCGCAATGAATATGTATTAGGTGAAGCACATCAATAATGTAAAGGGGCCACTGTCACGGGATATAGTGCGATACTCACAACGTTCGCCGTGACGTCTCCCGACACTGCACAATCACAGATACACCTAATAAATGTGCTACCAGGCCATCATAGCTATTTCGGACGCGGCTGTAGTGATTTGAGCACTTGTTTTGCCCACCTTGCCCGCTACGTGGCTTAGATCGTAACGGGTATTGGTACGCATTTATTAAATATATCAGAGTCCTTCCGTGGAAGGTATCTCATTATTTCCAAGCGCACAAGCGCCTGTACAGCTTTCATATACATGAAAGCTGTACATATACATAGCTGTACATAGTTTCATATACATGAAAGCTGTACAGCTGTACATTTTTCATGTACAGCTTTCATGTACCACGTAGCTGTACAGCTTTACAAGGGTCTATATACGGCTACGAAATATTCCATGACGATGTTCAGTTTTTTTTTACTTTAACATACAGGATACGAGATGTGTTTCAATTCATCGAAGCGTTTTCGTAAACATCGGCGCAGTGTAATGCTTTGTCAGTGTTGCTGTGCAACTGGCACAACGATGTACGGCTAATAAATGGCTTTGCGAAGTTCAATTTTCTTGCTTTCACATGCAGTGTATTAACAGTTGATTTCATAAACAGATTCCGTTCCCGCGAATCTGTGAGGTATGCTCAACGACGCTAATGAACAATGCATAGGCGCGATGTAATCCTTTGCCATTGAAGTCATGCGAGACGACACCTCACTTCCAAACGTAACCCCCTGGGATTATCAGAATGTATATACCATAACAAACTCACCTTGGACACGGCTTCTTCGCCGCAACAGCCACGGGTTATATAGATTCTGTGTTGCCAGCTTGGCGAGGGACGAACACTGACTACCGGAGCAAACAATGTAAAGACAAATGTGGTCCCCACATTTCTCTCTCGCAACCACTGCACCTCACGCATGCACAAAAAGAGCCGTGAAATCCAATTTTCATGTGCATGTGGCTAGACGAGGCAAGTGGAGAGAGTGTCTATATTGATGGTAACACTCACTTCCTGAAATAATGGGTTCCCACCATGTCAAATATTTGAACCGCGCTGTTAATGTACTAATTTGACAAAATTTTTGCGGCATGACACTCCTTAGAGGGCACGTAACAACTTTCAGCACATAACCAAAATTTGGTTCGTAACCTGGTGAAAGGCCTTTTAAAAAGATGGCAGCCGCCTGTTTTCCTTCAGAGATGACTCCAGAAGTTTTTTTTATCTGCGCCACAAGAGATTAAATGATTTAGAAAGTTAAATTCATCAGTATTACTCAACTTTTCCAATGCATTTATGCTCTTACGTATCATCTAACAGTTGGTTTATGACGAGTGGCGACATCGGAACATCGGCGACATCCAAGATTATGCTGTTCAGATGTCGCCAATAATACAAAAACTGATGCACATGCAGAATTTAGTCCTTGTGTTATGAAGGTTGAGTAGAGCTTCTTAAAAATTAACATTGCGATACTTGCATACGATTTTCTGTGCCGTTTGAATGCCACATCGAAGTTGTGGTGCCAAGCAAGGGTCATTTCTACATTTACTTCTGCTTTGTTGCTAGGCCCCTTCGGCTTCCATAACTGAACTCTTGAGGAAGCTGTTGCTGATAATCGATATGCGGGCACAATATTTCAAATACAATTCAAATAAATATATTCTCATTGTAACAGGCAGGTTAGCACAAAAACGGTATAACTTTTATTAATTTACTAAGGTAGCTTTAGGACGGTAAACACCATAAGGCAATAAATAAGTTAAGATATAGAAGGAGATATAGAAGGAAACCACAGCACAAAGGACATACAGGTATTGAGTGTAG